>NC_041234.1:74190698-74191896 GCF_002837175.3 Physeter macrocephalus | reverse complement strand
TTCTATGAGGCCACCATCACCCTGATACCAAAACCAGACAAAGATACTACAAAAAAAGAAAATTACAGACCAATATCACTCATGAATATAGATGCAAAAATCCTCAACAAAATACTAGCAAACAGAATCCAACAACACATTAAAAGGGTCATACACCATGATCAAGTGGGATTTATCACAGGGATGCAAGGATTCTTGAATATACTCAAATCGATCAATGTGATACACCATATTAACAAATTGAAAAATAAAAACTATATGATCATCTCAATAGATGCAGAAAAAGCTTTTGACGAGATTCAACACCCATTTATGATAAAAACTCTCCAGAAAGTGGGCATAGAGAAACCTACCTCAACATAATAAAGGCCATATACAAAAAACCCACAGCAAACATCATTCTCAATGGTGAAAAACTGAAACCATTTCCTCTAAGATCAGGAACAAGATAAAGCTGTCATTGTTTGCAGATGACATGATACTATACATAGAGAATCCTAAAGATAGTACCAGAAAAGTATTAGAGCTAATCAATGAATTTGGTAAAGTTGCAGGATACAAGATTAATGCACAGAAATCTCTTGCATTCCTATACACTAATGATGAAAACTCTGACAGAGAAATTAAGGAAACACTGTCATTTACCATTGCAACAAAAAGAATAAAATACCTAGGAATAAAGCTACCTAGGGAGACAAAAGACCTGTATGCAGAAAACTACAAGACATTGATGAAAGAAATTAAAGGTGATACCAATAGATGGAGAGATATACCATGTTGTTGGATTGGAAGAATCAATATTGTGAAAATGACTGTACTATCCAAAGCAATCTACAGATTCAATGCAATCCCTATCAAATTACCAATGACATTTTTTACAGAACTAGAATAAAAAATCTTAAAATTTGTATGGAGACACAAAAGACCCCGAATAGCCAAAGCAGTCTTGAGGGAAAAAAATGGAGTGGGGGGAGTCAGACTCCCTTACTTCAGACTATACTACAAAGCTACACTAATGAAGATAATAGGGTACTGGCACAAAAACAGAAACATAGATCAATGGAACAAGACAGAAAGCCCAGAGATAAACCCACCAATATATGGTCAACTAATCTATGACAAAGCAGGCAAGGATATACAATGGAGAAAAGACAGTCTCCTCAATAAGTGGTGCTGGGAAAACTGGACAGCTACATGT
>NC_041234.1:74167854-74190618 GCF_002837175.3 Physeter macrocephalus | reverse complement strand
ATTTCTCCAAAGAAGACATACAGATGGCCAAGAAGCTCATGAAAGCTGCTCAACATCACTAATTATTAGAGAAATGCAAATCAAAACTACAGTGAGGTATCACCTCACACCAGTTAGAATGGGCAGCATCAGAAAATCTAAAAACAACAAATGCTGGAGTGGGTGTGGAGAAAAGGGAACTCTCTTGCACTGTTGTTGGGAATGTAAATTGATACAGCCACTATGGAGAACAGTAAGGAGGTTCCTTAAAAATCTAAAAATAGAACTACCATATGATCCAGCAATCCCACTACTGGGCATATACCCAGAGAAAACCATAATTCAAAAAGACACATGCACCCCAGTGTTCATTGCAGCACTATTTACAATAGCTAGGTCATGGAAGCAACCTAAATGCCCATCGACAGACGAATGGATAAAGAAGTTGTGGTACAAATATACAATGGAATATTACTCAGGCATAAGAAGGAACGAAATTGGGTGATGTTTTGACATGGATCGATCTAGAGACTGTCATACAGAGTGAAGTAAGTCAGAAAGAGAAAAACAAATATCGTATATTAACATATATATGTGGAACCTAGAAAAATGGTACAGATGAACCTGTTTGCCGGGCAGGAATTGGGACACAGATGTAGAGAACAAACGTATGGACCCCAAGGGGGGAAAGCCCCCCTTGGGTGGGGGTGGTGTTTTGATGAATTGGGCGATTGGGATTGACATGTATACACTGATGTGTATAAAATTGTTGACTAATAAGGACCTGCTTTATAAAAAATATAAATTAAATTAAATTAAACAAAACAAAAGAAAAAACAAAAAAAGAGCTATCAAGCCATGAAAACACATGAAGGAACCTTAAATACATATTACTAAGTGAAAGAAGTCAATCCGAAAAGGCTACATAATTTATGGTTCCAACTCTATGACATTCTTGAAAAGGCAAAACTGTGGAGATGGTAAAAAAAGATGAGTAGTTGCCAGGGTTTAGAGGAGAAAGATGGACGAATAGTTGGGGAATGGAGGATTTTTAGGGCAGTGCAACTATCGTGGTGGATATGTGACATCATGCCTGTCAAAACACAGAAAATGTACAATACCACGAGTGAACCCTAATGTAAACTATGGACTGTAAGTGATAATGATGTCTCAATGTAGGTTCATCAGTTACAATAAATGTATCACTACGGTTTGGCATGTTGTTAGTGGGGGAGCTTGTGCATGTGCAGGATCAGGAGGTATATAACACCCCTTCATATTTTCCACTCAATTTTGCTTTAAACCTAAAACTGCTCTAAAAAATATAGGTTATGAATTTAAAAACAGGATATATGCACATGCACACATACATGCACTTGAACACACACATATAACAATTAATCCAGCTCATTTACTCACTACCCAGATTATGAAATAGAAAACTGATGTGAATATTGAAGCCTTTTGTTATGCTGCTCCACAATCCCATCCCCCACCCACCATCCCATCCCCAAACTTCTCTCTGAGATAAATATTACACTGATTTTTGTTTTCCTTCCAATGTCTTTCTTTACCACGTTTGTTTGTATCACTAAGTAATATGTTGCTTAAATTGGATGCTTTTGAACTTTATATAAATGGAATCATGCTGTAGGTAATCCTGAGTTTTGTTTTCATTTTGTTTTGTTTTGTATCTTATTTTTTGTCTTTGCTGGACCTTAGAGTAATATGATTATTCCTGTAGCAGGGGTTCATTTTTCTAACAGCTGTATACAATTCCATTCTAAATTAAGCTCATTGTATTTTTCCCTGTTCTTCTCCTGTTTTTGGACACTTGGTTGTTACACGTTTCTTTTTTCTTTCTTCTTACCTTGCTGTTACAAACTTTCTTTACATGTCTTTTTGTTAACATTTATAAGAGATTTCTCTAAGGAGTAGTCATAGAGATAGAATTGCTGAGTCCTATGCTATCTTCGTCTTTACAAAACAGTGCCAAATTGTTTTTCAAAGTTGCTGTACCACTTTATACACCTATCAACAGTGTATGAAAGTTCTGATTACTCCACATCCCTTATCATATCAGATTCTTTCTTTTTCCTTCTTTCCTTCTTTTTCCTTTCTTTCTTCCTTCCTTCCTTTCTTTCTTTCTTTCTTTCTTTCTTTCTTTCTTTCTTTCTTTCTTCTTTTTTACCGATGTGATGGGTTTAGAGTGATATCACATTTAATTTGCATTTTCCTGATTACTAATGAGATTGCTCTTGCATTTCCCATATATTTAATTGCTTTTTGTGTTCCTCTTCTATGAAATGCTTAATTTGCTTGCTTATTTTTCATTAGATTGTTTATCCTTTTCTTATTGTTGTATCTTCTCCCAAGTTGCAATTTCTCATTTCACCTTAGGTATGCTGTCTTAATTTTTATATTGTCAAATTTATCCATTTTTCCTTGTCATTTGCATTTTTGATATCTTATTTAAGAAATCCTTCCATATCATAAGGTCATAAAGATATTTTCTATGCTCTCTTATCAAAGTTTTCAACCTTTGCTTTTTGCATTTGTATTGAACCAATCTGAAACTGATTTTGTGCATAGATATAGTTTATGTTTTCCTGTATGGATAGTCAATTGTCCAAGTATAATTTGTTGGATATTACATACTTTACTTATTGATCTATAATACCAGCCCTATCATAAATCATTTCTATATATATGACCAGCTGTTCCTGGAATATTTTTACTATTTTATAGGACTATATGTCTATCCCTAAACTAATGCTACACTATCTTGTTGACTATTGCTTTACATGATCTTTATATCTGTTAGTACAAGACCTCCCCAACCCTTTGTTCTTTGCCATCAGTTTTTTGGCAATAGCTGCCCTTTTCTTTTCCATATACATATGTATTAGTTAAGGTTCTCCAGAGACAAAGAGGCATAGAACCAATAGGATATAGATAGATAGATAGATAGATAGATAGATAGATAGATAGATAGAGATATACATATACACATATCTATATTAAAGAGTTTTATTATTAAAAATTAGCTCATGTGATTATGGAGAAGTCCTGAGAAGTCCCAGGATCCTCCATTTGCAAGCAGGAAACCCAGTAAAGCCAGTCTAAGTCTGAAGGCCTGAGAACCAGAAGCATCAATGTTGTAAGTCCCATTCTGAGAACAAGAGAAAACCAATGTGTCAGCTCAAGCAGTCATAAAGAGAGCAAGGATTCCCCTTCCTCTACCTTTTTGTTTTATTCAGACCATCAAGAGACTGGATGATGCCCACCAACATTGGGGAGGGCAATCTGCTTTACTCAGTCTATTGAATCAAATACTAAACTTTTCCAGCAACACTGTCACAGACACACTCAGAAATAATGTTTAACCAAATATCTGGACATCCAAAGGCCCCATCAAATTGACACATAAAATTAACTATCATGGAATGTTAGAATCAAATCTTCAAATTAAACACACACACACAAACACACACACACAGGTGTTTTTGCATCAAATCTAAAAATAGATTTAGGAAGAATTGACATATATGTGATATTGAGCTTTTCTACCCCTATCCATTTATTTAGACTTTTAATGCCTTCTAATTTCTAATTTAATTGAATTATGATGAAATAATATGATCTACATGATACCTGTTCTATGAAACTTAGGACTTGCATTATGACCTAGTACAGGGTCAATTTTTGTAACTTTCCATGTATGTTTGAAAATAATGTGTATTCTACAATTGCTGAGTCCATTAGATCAAGATTGTTAATTATGCTGTTCAAATACATACTTATTGATTTTTGTGTGTGTGAGCTTAGATATACTGGTTTTCATTTGGTTAGTATTTGCTTAATATATCTTTTCTCATTTATTAATTTTGGCCTTCCTTGTCATAATGTTTCTCATACATCTTATGAGAATGTAGCTTATGGCTGCATTTTATTTTTTTATGCAGTCCGACAATCTTTGTCTTGTAACTAGCTCTTTTAATCTATTTAAATTTACAGTGATCAGAAGTGTAATTAGAATTTATTTCTACAATCTTTTTACTGGTTTCTATTTATCCTGCTTTTTCTATTGGTGTTTTTTTCTTCTTTATTGTCTTATTTTGGATTGATTGGGATCTTTTGGGTCTCATTTCATATTTACTTAAAATGTTAACATGCATTCTTGGGAGGCACAAACTATTGAGTATAAGATGGGCTCAAAGACGTATTGTACAACATGGGGAATATAGCCAATATTTTGTAATAACTGTAAATGGAAAATAACCTTTAAAATTGTATATTTTTTTTAAATTTTAAATGCATTCTTAACAAAATCTAAAGTTAATCAACTTCTTCACCCTCTTTCAAACAATGCAAGGACTTTAGAGCACAGAATTCATATCACCCTTTGCAAAATGACAAGCTATATTTCCAGATTTTAGATCTACCTGATTTTGCTAACCCCATAAATTGGGCATTGTTATTAATGTTTATGCAGTCATGTTTAGATATGGTACAAATTTACTGATTTCTTGACTCACCATTCCTACTGGCATCTCAGTGCCTCTTTCTGAGATGATTTCCCTTTGGCCTGAAGTACAGCCTTCAGAATTTTCTTTGGTGGAGGTCTGTTAACCAAGAGAATTTGTTCATTTTGGCTCTCAGAATTAGGCACAATCACCCAGCTGGTCTCAGGACATGTTGAACCAGAAGAAAACTTCTCATGTGTCGGGAAGACCAGCCCTTGGAGAAACAGAGCAAAACATCTGCTTTCTGTGAGCAAGTCACTTCCACAAGGAAGAGCGGTATTGCTGAGCTAGGCATGCCTCGGTATTTCCCCCAAATATTCCAATCGGATAAGTTACTCCATTAACCCTCCTCCCCAGTTGAGAATAAATATAGGAGCAGAAAGATATCAGGAGATTAACACCAGTGAAGATCTTTTAACCCAGCACTAAGCATTGGGGGAGGGGCAAAGATGTAGACCCTAAAAGAGCTTTGTGTCTGTACTAGCTTGTTAGGGCTGCTGTAATAAAGTACCAAAAACTGGGTGGCTTAAACAACAGTTCTGGAGGCTAGAAGTCCGAAATCAAGGCGTCAGCAGAGAGCCATGAGGGAAAATCTGTTCCATACCTCACTCCTATCTTCTGGTAGTTTGCTGGCAATCTTTGGAATTCCTTGTAGATGGTGTTGTCCCTGTGTCTCCGCATTGTCTTTCCTTTGTATGCATCTCTTTCTCTTCACACAGTCATTGGATTAGGGGCCCACCCTACTCCAGTATGATCTTCTGTTAACTAATTACATCTGTAATGACTGTTTCCAAAATAATATCACATTCTGAGATACTGGGAGTTAGGACTCCAACATATGAATTTGAGGGAGGGGACACAATTCAATCCAGGCAGTTTCCTTATATGTTTTGTGAATTTCAACTATAAGTGCAAGCTCCATGGAACTTCATCTATGGAAAACCTTTGAGGCCTGGGTTGAAGATGTGTTTCTCCAGAGAGGGTTTGATTTTGATTTTGCCAAGTGCCTGGAGTACATCCAACCTGCAACTATTATGAAATAATTCTCACTGGGGGGTTTTTCATACTGCATCGGTAGTGTGAATTCAGACTCCAAATTTGCCCAAGGTCCAACTTTTGTTTAAAAATTCTAAAGAAAGACCTTTTTTTTCTATTGAACCTTGTGCTGAGACAAAGATAGGCAAGTTCCCTTGCTGCCCTTTAATGTGGGGGTGGGAATTTCTTTTTAGCTCACCCTTACAATTTTGGTCTTAATGCCTCACAATGATGTCTAAGCTTTTTGCCTGTGTCTCCTACAGATTGCCCCTCCCTGCATGGGTATTAGGCTTTGTCTTCATGCCTCTGGACCAAATGATCTTAAACTGTGATGCCCAAGGTTACTAGGATTTACAGATGTGTCCAGGGAGAAAACTAACTTTTGTACTTAGATTTTTGCTTTACCTTCACGTTTGGCTTTTAGGTGTTTTTCTTGCCAACAAAGATACGCAAATAAAAGTAATTTATTAAATATATTTTATCCAACATTTTCAGTTGTTTTGCCACCAAAAATTATACACCTTGTCTATCCTGCTTTACCACCCAAAAGAGATGTCTAGGTGGGGTCTTTATAGAAAGAGTTGCATTCTAAAACCAATAGCTAATATTTATGGAATGTTTATTATACACATGCTAATATTATTCTAAGTGCTTCATATGAATCACCACATTTAATCTTTGCAAAAACCACATGAGGTAAGTACTGTTTTCAAATGCAGAAATTTAGTCTTAGAGCAAACAGTATATTTGCCCAAGATCACAGAACTGAAAGTTGATGGTGATGGAATTCAAGTTTATCTCTGTCTAATACCAAAATTAGTGCTCCCAAACACTATCATTTACTACCTCCCAAGCTAAAATGTTATTGAAACACGTATGCATTGATTATGTGCATGAATTTAATAAAAACACTGTGATGGCAGACACAATTATTGTTTTATCCCTTATTGTACCCCCCAGTCTTATCATGGTGTCTAGAACGTAACAGGAGTTTATTAAATATGCTAAACAAATTAAAGAGTAAAGGCTTATAGGAACTCTTATTCATATATGTACAGAAGACTTGATATCATCAAACTGTCAGCCCACTACCAGCAGGTAATCTAACTTGACATCTATACAGATTTCTGGGGCTCAGTGTTTCTAATGTTTTTATTTCAAATTATCTGGTCTTCAGTAATTAAAGTTATCCCAGCTCTGGAACTCCTAACATGCCTGTAGTTCTAAATACATTTTGTTTCCAGTTCATACATTCAGAGATTGGGAACCAGTGAGTTTTCACCTATTCTTTCTTCTTTTATACTATTTAGATGGAATCTCCATCACTATTAGAATGTTGAGTTTACACTACTGCTACTACTGCTAATAACTATTGCATGCCTACTTTTATTTTATACTTATTTTTCAAAACAATTCTGCAAGTTATTATTGTCATCTCCATTTAACAAATGAAGACACTAGAAGAAACACACAGTTAGTTAGCAGAACAGCAAGTCATGAAACCACCTATGACCACAAAATTCCCTATGCTTCACCTACCCCAGATTATTCTCTATGTGCCACAAACCCACTAAGCACTTTTAGACCTCTAGGCCTTTCTTTATAGTACTGTCCCCTCTTCCCAAAGGCCCTTCCTCCTTTAGAGGGCTAGTGAACCTCTACGTATCCTTTAAGGTGAAAACCAAATATCATCTCCTTCAAGAAAACATCTGTGAACCCCTCTTGGTCTCCCTGCCTATTTGCTTCCTAGCATTTTGTGTATTACTAGTCACACTGTTCTTTAATGCATTATGTGTTGTTGTGATCCAGGGAGAGAATGATACCTCTTCACTGTATCTCCAACAGCTAACATGGCACCTGGCACATTTGGCATGAATTAATCAGTGACTAGATTTAATGGAACTAGTTAGAATTAATCTGGAAAAAGTTCATGCTAATAATTCTTACATGGTTTCAACCCTTCATCTACTAAACAAGTTCTTTCCTCTTTCACTAAACGTTCTCTTTATCCTCTTTGAGTTGGTCTTCAGAAAATGGTCTTAGGTATAATGAAAATAATACAACAATGCTATAAGCTTGTGTAGAGATTTACAGTTTCCAAAGAACTTTCCATTACAGTTTGTTTTCTCATTAGGACTCTGAGTTAGCCTGAGGAAACTGAGAGCCAGAGCACATGCTCAAGAATTGTTAGACCCAGGAGTTGGTCTCTTGTCTACTGGCATCTAGCCCAGAGCTTTCCATTCTGTCCTTGCAGTTAAAACTATTATTGGAAGAGGGAAACCTCAGTAATTTGAATCATGTTAAGTTTAAATCATCAGATGATGTAATTCTCCAACTTGAATGTAATCACTAGGAAAGCTTGTTTAAATGATAGATTGTCAGCCTCCATTCTCAAAGATCCTGATTCAGAAAGTCTAGGGTAGAGCCAGAGAATCAACAAATACTCCAGGTGATTCTGCTGTAGATATTTCTTAAGCCACAATTTGAGAAACACTGTATAAAGGTTGGGCTAAATTTGTTGTTTATGGTATATTCAGAGCAAAATGTGGTCTCATGAGTGGAATCCGTATCTGTTAAGAGGAATAGTAAGGAGTGTATGCTTGGGGTGGGGAGTGGATGGCAGCAATGGAAAAGCCAATTGGCTGAGGGACAGAGAAGGAAAAGCCAAGGTGTACACGGTGCCTGAATTGCCTGTTGGTCTTTTTTCTAAGGCATAGAAAGAAAAATCAGGGAACATATTCTGTCAAGTTTGTAATATTTGCTGCACATTTCCAAGGCATTTTGTATTGGAAAAAGAACTGTTGAGGCAATCCCATATCTAGCCTTGCCATTTGTTCTTTTTCTTCCACAGAAGGTGTTACTTTCTATTTTTTCCTTTTCTGCTCTCTAAATTAGGTAACCATTTGGTTGTTTTTAATTGTCACATTTCTTCTCATACCAACATGTTAAATGTAACTTGAGCAAAAGCCAAACCTACAAATCCCTTTTTCCCTCTTTCTGAAAATCCACACAAAACTGAAGTTAGAGATCGCTTCCTTTCTTTCTGAGTTAGGGTTCCTCATTACATTTCTAAAGTTATCAACTTACTGTTTCCCAGGAGTCAGAGAGAATCCGGATTGACTTTCAGCTACTTGTCATCTTTTGAATATTCTGAGATAAATAATGCAGATGGAGACAGAAAATGCAGTATTTTAGACATCAAAATTTACCTGTGAAGTAATATTTGTTCTGTATATCTTATTTTCTTATTGGCTTCTATATAAAATTGACAACATCTTCTCCAAATTAAGATTTGGCTTCCAGGCCCTGATAAAATCATGAGAGAGAAAACAACAAACACTTTAAAATCACACTTAAAGGAGAAGAAATATTTGATAAGTTAATAGCAGTCAAAATAAGTCACAACATATGAATGTAAAGCAGCAGAGTTTTGGGGCTTTTTTTTTTTAAATTTTATATGATAAACTTAAAACTTTTCTGAAGGGAAAAAAAAATAACTAAGAGATTAAGGGTATAGAACTCACTGAACCAGAACATCAAGAGTTGATATCAACTCTCCATTCTCATATTCAACTCCCTCACTCATACTCTATAACAGAAGAATATTCTTTGGGGTGATCAAACATTAGTGGGAGCTGAGGGGGCAAGATGGACAATTATTTCAAGCCTACTGTGTGACAGGTCTTATGCTCAGAATATTTTATTTCAATCCTATAGAACCTTATAAGATTATGTCCAATTTACAAATCAGGAAATGAGTCTCAGATGTTAAACAACGTGTTTAGAGTTATGTACTGTTAAATGACAGATTAAACCCAGATATGTCTGATTTCAAAGTTTATGCTTTTCAACAAGATTAATGTGTTCCCAAGTTTTTTAGGTATGATATCTCATTTTTCCCCTAAATAATTATTTTATTACACAATAAGAAGAGGGCCTAGAACAATAGCCTATCATGTCTTTTTTTTCAGTCTATCTCTGAAACATTATACCTTGTAGAGGGTACACATTCAATTTCAAAGGAGGAAGGAGTATTTGAAATAACTGGCACTTAACACAGCTTTCAGACAATATGGTTTGAGTTACTGCACTGGAAAATGAATATCTAACTTGTAAAATCATCTTCATTATGTATCAGTATAATGCAGAAAGGCAAAACTCAATAAAGAAAAACACAGAAGAAAAATATATTTTTGGTAAAAGCCTATACACACAGAGTATTTATAAGCTTTTGGCAAGAATGTGCTTTGGACATCACAAGTTAGACATCCGTGATAAATAGTCAGATGTATAGATGCATCTGGAAGTCAGGGCTGGAGATTTAAATTTGAGGAGTCATCAACATGTAGATCATATTTAAAGCCATGAAACAAAATAAATAGCCTCAGGAGAAAGTGGCAATAGACAACAGAAGCGGACAGGAGGCAGAGGTCTGAAGAACAAACACATGATAATTAATTTTAATGCCCAAATTTCTCAGATTGCTTCCCCAACATACACAACGATAGTAGTTGTACTTTTAGTATCTAGTTGAATTTTAGACATTGCATATACTTATAATATGTAACATCACTGGTAAAACTGAGGCTATTAATAGATACAAGGTCTTGGGACAGGCTATTTGGAAACATTCAGGGTCACACAGAATCAAGACACCACTCAGTTTAAACAGCCCTGAGGCATAGTAGTTAACAGCTTGGGTGGTAGAAAAAAGTTGTTTGGGTTTGAATCTCAAATTCACTAAACCTGTCAAGTGTCTTTGGGTAAATTACTTAATTTTGTTGTCCTCAGTTTCCTTGTTTATATAATAATGGTATCTACTCCCTAAGGTTTTCAAGAGGATTAAATGGGCTAAAATGTGGAAAACATAGGGGAGCTCAATAAATATTCGCAATTTTTATCCAAGAATTGTGTTAACACTGATGTAATCCTAGCAGTTTTCTTTTCCAAGCATCCCAACCTCCAAGAATCCTCTCTAGGACCTCACTGCATCACAAGGCAGCCGTTTCCATCTTGGCAAGCTCTGAGCACTGCACAGTCACTTTCTATAGGGAAACCAAGATCGGCCTCCCTGTCACTTCTACACTTTGGTCCTATTTTTGCACTGCAGAGAGCTGCAGAATAAGTTTCCTCTTCTAAGTGATGAGTCTTCAAACCCTTGAAGCAACTCCCATGGCTCACATCACTCTTTCATCTTTTCTTCCCTGTGCAAAGCATAAAAGCATACCCTGCTCCTTCAACTGTTCTGTATGAAAAATGAATTCAACTTCTCACATTCCTGGACCTCCTTATCTATAGATATTACCATTTGCCAAAGTTCCTTTATAATTTGCCCATGAAATGTGTATATCAAGACACACAAAAGTTTGTAATAGTGCAAATGTTAAGCCACATCTGACTGGAGCTGAGAGGGACGAAGCAAAACAATCAGCCCATCAGGTATTTGTGAGGCTTTTAGGCTTGACACTTTAAAAGGAATAAAGGAAAACTAGCTTAATTATTCTGCTAAGTGCAAAGCTAAAGGAACTTTCTTAAAGTGTTTTTCAAACTTGAGCAGAACTCATCTGGCCTTTTGCTGATACGTATGCCTATTTATAAATGAGTGATTTCAACATGCGAGTCATAACATATATATGAGAAATATTCTTTCAATTTTGGAGTGGCTTTTCATTAAAGGTATCTGAGCTGGACACCTGTGAAGATTCATAATCCATTATTTATATTGTGCATTTCTATAGTGCCTGTTGCCATAGTAACCAACTCAGACCGAGATGTGAGACAATAAACAAATAAGCTTGGAAAGACTACTATAGTAGCAGATACCTTGAATCATGATTATTGTCCTATGATGAATGGGACAGTTGATGATGTTCTATTGAAACAAATGATGAATCAAGATTCTATAGGCCCGTGGAGCAACATACCATTAGGAAAGATTGCTGAGCTGCATATGAAAAAACTTGGGTTCAATGACGAGCTCCATCATTGACTAGTTGTGCAAATTTGCCAGATTATTTAAACTGAGATTTAGTTCCCATACTTAAAAACCTGAAATAATAATATCTGCTGCACACCTAGTGTCCTTATGAAAAGCAAATGAAAGGGCTCTGCTTGTATAGCGGGGCAAATGTGAGGTAGTATTATAAAATACACTTACCTGTATTACTGTGCTTCATTTTAAGAACACATGCATTAAATGAGACCAAAAATAGGCCTAAATTTCCAAAATTGATACATCATGACCTGATTAGCACTCTTTAACATGACATGATTATTCTCTTAAGCTAAACAACAAGTCTTCTTGTAGAGTTAACTTAGTTTTATGGAAACTTCTATTTAAGTGATGGCTTCCCCATTTATATCTGGAGATACTGCCAGGGCTTTTCAGTAAAACAAATAATTTTCTACAACTATTGGTTACAACAAATAATTTCTGAGATCCCTTACTATTCTTGGTGGTGGTGACAGAGATAGCTAAACTGTATAAGCAAATAGGCCAACTCATCTGTGAAGGGACTTGAAATGTCAGCCTTACTTCTATTGCTCATGTATAAACAATATACAATCTTTTAAACCAATTGATGCAGTATTAACATTTGGGACTCCCTTCTTGGCAGTGTGATGTAGTTGAAAAGGTACAGTATTGGGGGTCAAATCCAAGTCCTGTCACATACTCTGTGGTCTTGGGTGAGTCATTTAATATCTTTGTAAGAGAAACTCATCTCTAAAATGGAAATGAGAACATTGCCTTTGCAGAGCTCTATGAGGCAAAGCAACAAGGTGTACAAAGCAACTGGCATGCAATAAATGATAGATGTTATGACTAATCTCCATCTAGTTTCTATTAACATAGCCTTTATTTTCAGTGAACATAAATTTGATTTTAAATTTATTCTGGACACAGAAGCTAACTTTGATCTTATTGCAAAAGCTGAAACAAAAATCCAGTTTAATAATGATTAAGGACATTACCAGCCAAAATAGTCAGAGCTTTTTGACCATGTGTACAGCTCATCAGATTTGGAACATTAAATCACATTTCTATATATTCATCTGCAGCACGATTCACATTATAGAAGGCGTATGTTCCCCAAAGTAGATTTTTGGAACTGTTTTTGACACATGCAATTTAGGAAACTGCTACGGAGCCATTTGCTTGCTGTGTGGCTGGGCAAGAATGTCTTGCAGACTGAAGGAGAAAATTATTACCTTCAAATAAAATGGTGGTTACAACCACTCATTTATAAGGATGCCAACTCCTCCATGAAGACTTCCTGGAAGGATGAATCTGTTTCCTCCCCATTCCCATGTGCTATGTTTGCATTTCTATCATAGAACTCAGCAAATTCTGTCATATATTGTACTCAGTTGTAAACATGGTGTTTTAATTTGCAGGACTATGATAGATCACTCTCATTTCCCACACTTCCATCCACAGGAGGAAAGGGGGAGTTCAGAAACTTTAGAGATTCTAGACAAGACCCCTCTTCTCTGGTCTCTACATCATCCTTGTCACTCTGAAGCGGGTGAGAGGCAGGAGCAGACCTCGGCTTATTTATGGAAAGATAGAGAGATAGAGATCTCTCCCTCTCTGGGAATGCTCACAGTTTTGCCACTCTGATTTTTGCCTTGAGATCACCCAGATTAATCTCATTATGACTTCATCTCTGTTTATGCCACATGAAGCCCAGGACACCCATGTTATACTTTAACACCCATCTATAATCTTATAAGATGCTAAGAGCTGTGATTAAACATCCTTCCCAAAAACTTTCTTTCTATCACTCTATATCCATCTTCTTTATATATATTTTTTTTTTAAATTGGAGTATAATTGCTTTACAATGTTGTGTTAGTTTCTGCTGTACAGTGAAGTGAATCAGCTATATGCATACTTATATTCCCTCCCTCTTGGACCTCCCTAACCCCCCATCCCATCCATCCAGGTCTTCACAGAGCACCAAGCTGAGATCCCTGTGCTATACAGTAGGTTCCCACTAGCTATCTATTTTACACATGGTAGTGTATTTATGTCAAAACTAATCTCCCAATTTATTCCACCCTCCCCTTCCCTCACCCATGTCCACACATCCATTCTCTATGTCTGCCTTTCTATTTCTGCCCAGCAATAGATTAATCTGTACCATTTTTCCAGATTCAACATATATGTGTTAATATACAATATTAGTTTTTCTCTTTCTGACTTACTTCACTGTGTATGACAGACTCTAGGTCCATCCACATCTCTACAAATGACCCAATTTCATTTCTTTTAATGGATGAGTAATATCCCATTATATATATGTACCACATCTTCATTATCTATTCATCTGTCGATGGACTTTTAGGTTGTTTCCATGTCCTGTCAATTGTGAATAGTGCTGCAATGAAAATTGGGGTACATGTGTCTTTTTGAGTTATGGTTTTCTCAGGGTATATGCCCAGTAGTGGGATTGCTTGGTCAGATGGAAGTTCTATTTTTAGTTTTTTCAGGAACCTCCATGTTGTTCTCCACAGTGGCTGTATTAATTTTCTTTCCCATCAACTGTGTAAGAGGGTTCCCTTTTCTCTGCACCCACTCCAGCATTTACTGTTTGTAGATTTTCTGATGATGGCCATTCTAACTGGTGTGAGGTGATACCTCATTGTAGTTTTGATTTGCATTTCTTTAATAATTAGTGCTGTTGAGCATCATTTCATGTTCCTCTTGGCCATCCGTATGTCTTCTTTGCTGAAATGTCTACTTAGGTATTCTGCCCACTTTTTGATTGGGTTGTTTGTTTTTTTGATATTGAGTTTCATGAGCTGTTTGCATATTTTGGAGATTAATCCTTTGTCCAGTTCTTCACCTACAAATATTTCCTCCCATTCTGTGGGACATCTTTTAATATTATTTATGGATTCTTTGGCTGTGCAAAAGCTTTTAAGTTTAATTAGGTCCCATTCACTTATTGTTTTTTTTATTTTCAATACTCTAGGAGGTAAGTCGTAAAAGATCTTGCTGAGATTTATGTCAAAGAGTTTTCTGCCTATGTTTTCTTCTAAGAGTTTTATAGTCTCCGGCCTTACATTTAGCTCTTTAATCCATTTTGAGTTTATTTTTGTGTATGGTGTTAGGAAGTGTTCTAATGTCATTCTTTTCCATGTAGCTGTCCAGTTTTCCCAGCACCACTTATTGAAGAGACTGTCTTTTCTCCATTGTATATCCTTGCCTCCTTTGCCATAGATTAGTTGACCATAGGTGCGTGGGTTTAACTCTGGGCTTTCTATCCTGTTCCATTGATCTACATTTCTGTTTTTGTGCCAGTACCATACTGTCTTGATTATTGTAGCTTTGTAGTATAGTCTGAAGTCAGGGAACCTGATTCCTCCAGCTCCGTTTTGGTTTCTCAAGATTGCTTTGGCTATTCGAGGTCTTTTGTGTTTCCATACAAATTGTATAATTTTTTGTTCTAATTCTGAGAAAAATGCCTCTGGGAATTTGATAGGTATTGCATTGAACCTGCATATTGCTTTGGGTTGTCTAGTCATTTTCACAATGTCAATTCTTCCAATCCAAGAACATGGTATATCTCTCCATCTGTTTGTGTCATCTTTAATTTCTTTCATCAGTGTTTTATAGTTTTCTGAGTACAGGTCTTTTGCCTCCTTAGGTAGGTTTATTCCTAGGTATTTTATTCTTTTTCTTGTGACAGTAAATGGAATTGTTTCCTTAATTTCTCTTTCTGATCTTTCATTGTTAGTGTTTAGGAATGCAAGAGATTTCTGTGCATTAATTTTGTATCCTGCAACCTTACCAAATTCATTGATTAATTCTAATAGTTTTCAGGTGGCATCTTTAGGATTTTCTATATATAGTATCATGTCATCTGCGAACAGTAACAATTTTACTTCTTACTTTACAATTTATATTCCTTTCATTTCTTTTTCTTCTCTGATTGCCATGGCTAGGACTTCGAAAACTATGTTAAATAATAGTGGTGAGAAGGGCATCCTTCTCTTGTTCCTGATTTTAGAGGAAATGCTTTCAATTTTCCACCATTGAGAATGATGTTTGCTGTGGGTTCGCCGTATATGGCCTTTGTTATGTTGAAATAGGTTCCCTCTATGCCCACTTTCTGGAGAGTTCTGATCATAAATGAGTGTTGAATTTTGTTGAAACCTTTTTCTGCATCTATTAAGATGATCATATGGTTTTTATTCTTTAATTTGTTAATATGGCATATCACATTGTTTTGTATATATTGAAGAATCCTTGCATCCCTGGGATAAATCCCACTTGATCATGGTGATTGACCCTTTTAATGTATTGTTGGATTCTCTTTGCTAGTATTTTGTTGAGGATTTTTGCACCTATGTTTATCAGTGATATTGGTCTGTAATTTTCTTTTTTTGTGACATCTTTGTCTGGTTTTGGTATCAGGGTGATGGTGGCCTCATAGAATGAGTTTGGCAGGGTTCTTCCCTCTGCAATTTTTTGAAGGAGTTTGAGAAGGATAGGTGGTAACTCTTCTCTAAACGTTTGATAGAATTCGTCTGTGAAGCCATCTTGTTCTGGGCTTTTGTTTGTTGGAAGATTTTTAATTACAGTTTCAATTTCATTACTTGCAATTGGTCTTTTATATTTTCTAATTCTTCCTGGTTCAGTCTTGGAAAGTTGTACCTTTCCAACAATTTGTCCATTTCTTCTAGGTTGTCCATTTTATTAGCATATAATTGCTTTTATTAGTTTCTTATGATTCTTTGTATTTCCGCAGCATCAGTTGTAGTTCCTCCTTTTTCATTTCTAATTTTATTGATTTGAGTCCTCTCCATTTTTTTCTTGATGAGTTTCACCAAAGGTTCATCAATTTTGTTTACCTTCTCAAAGAACCAGCTTTTAGGTTTATTGATCTTTGCTATCATTTCTTCATTTATATTTCATTTATTTCTGCTCTGATCTTTATGATTTATTTCCTTCTGCTAACTTTGGGTTTCCTTGTTCTTCTTTTTCTAGTTGCTTTAGGTGTAAGATTAGATTGTTTGAGATTTTTCTTTTTTCGTGAGGTGAGCTTGAACTGCTATAAAATTGCCTCTTAGAACTGCTCCTGCTGTGTCCCATAAGCTTTGGACCGTCATGTTTTCATTTTCATTTGTTTCTAGGTACTTTTTTTATTTCTTCTTTGATTTCTTCAGTGATCTCTTGGTTATTTAGCAGTGCACTGTTTAGCCTCCACGTGTTTGTGTTTTTTACAGTTTTCTTTCCTGTAATTGATTTTTAATCTCATAGCATTGTGGTCAGAAAAGACGCCTGATACGACTTCAATTTTCTTAAATTTCGAAGGCTTGATTTGTGACCCAGGATGTCATTCATTCTGGAGAACATTCCCTGTGCACTTGAGAAGAAAGTGTATTCTTCCACTTTCGGGTGGAATGTCCTCTCAATATCAATGAAGTCTATCTGGTCTATTGTGTCATTTAAAGCTTGTGTTTCCTTATTTATTTTCTGTCTCTATGATCTGTCTGTTGGTGTAAGTAGCGTGTTAAAGTCCCCCACCATTATTGTGTTACTGTTGATGTCCCCCTCCATAGCTGTTAACATTTGCCTTATGTATTGAGGTGCTCCTATGTTGGGTGCATAAATATTTATAATTTATAAATTATATATATATATAACATATATATGTATATTCATGTTTTCTTCTTGGACTGATCCCTTGACATTATGTAGTGTCTTCCCTTATCTCTTGTAACAGTCTTTATTTTAAAGTCTATTTTATCTGATATGAGTACTGCTACTCCAGCTTTCTTGTGATTTCCACTTGCATGGAATATCTTTTTCCATCCCCTCACTTTCAGCGTGTAGATGTCCCCAGGTCTGAAATGGGTCTCCTGGAGACAGCATATATATGGATCTTGTTTTCTTTTTTTTTTTTTCTTTTGCGGTACGCGGGCCTCTCACTGTTGTGGCCTCTCCTGTTGCGGAGCACAGGCTCCAGATGTGCAGGCTCAGCAGCCATGGCTCACGGACCTAGCCACTCCATGGCATGTGGGAATCTTCCCGGACTGGGGCACGAACCCATATCCCCTGCATCGGCAGGCGGACTCTCAACCACTGCGCCACGAGAGAAGCCCATGGATCTTGTTTTTGTATCCATTCAGCCAGTCTGTGTTTCTTGGTTAGAGCAATCAATCCATTTACATTCAAGGTGATTATCAATATGTATGCTCCTATTACCATTCTCTCAATTGATTTTGGTTTGTCTTTGTGGGTCTTTTTCTTCTCTTTGTTTCCCGCTTGGAGAAGTTCCTTTAGCATTTGTCATAACACTGGTTTGGTGGTGCTGAAGTCTTGTAACTTTTGTTTGTCTGTAAAGCTTTTGATTTCTCCATCAAATCTGAATGAGATCCTTGCTAGGTAGAGTAATCTTGGTTGTAGGTTTTTCACTTTCATCACTTTAAATATATCCTGCCATTCCCTTCTGGCCTGCAGAGTTTCTGCTGAAAAATCAGCTGATAATGTTATGGGAATTCCCTTGTATGTTATTTGTTGCTTTTCCCTTGCTGCTTTTAATATTTTTTCTTTGAATTTAATTTTTGTTAGTTTGATTAATATGTATCTTGGTGTGTTTCTCCTAGGGTTTATCCTGCGCTTTCTGGACTTGGGTGGCTATTTCCTTTCCTATGTTAGGGAGGTTTTAGACTATAATCTCTTCAGATATTTTCTCAGACCCTTTCTCTTTCGCTTCTTCTTCTGGGACCCCTATAATTCGAATGTTGGTGCATTTAATGTTGTCCCAGAAGTCTCTAATACTGTCCTTGATTCTTTTCATTCTTTTTTCTTTATTCTGCTCCTCGGAAGCTATTTCCACCATTCTATCGTCCAGCTCACTTATTCACTCTTGCCTCAGTTATTCTGCTACTGATTCCTTCTAGTGTGTTTTTCATTTCAGTTATTGTGGTGTTCTTCACTGTTTGTTTGTTCTTTAGTTCTTCTAGGTCTTTGTTGAACATTTTTGTATTTTCTTGATCCATGCCTGTATTCTATTTCTGAGATTTTGGATCATCTTTACTATCATTACTCTGAATACTTTCTCAGGTAGGTTGTCTATTTCCTCTTCATTTATTTGGACTTGTAGGTTTTTACCTTGCTCCTTCATCTATGACATAATTTTTTGTTGTACTTTTTTTTTTTGATGGGTGGCGCTGTATTCCTATCTTACTGGTTATTTGGCCTGAGGCATCCTGCACTGGAATTTGCAGGCAGTTGGGTAGAGCTGGGTCTTGGTGCTGAGATGAGGACCTTCAGAAGACCTCCCTATGATTAATATTCCCTGAGGTCTGAGGTTTTCTGTTAGTCCAGCGGTTTGGACTTGGCACTCCCACCACAGGAACTCAGGCCCAACCCCCGGCCTGGGAACCAAGATCCCACAGCACAGCATGGCAAAACAAAGAAAATAGGAGCAGTACAATAACAAAGAATAAAAAATAAAATAAATTTGAAAATATTAAAAATGTATTAGGAAAAATAAAAGTGTAATTGAAACAACTACAATAAGGTAAAACAGAACCACAACAGAAAAAAGAAAGAAAAAGAATAAGAGAACAAGCCAAAAGGAGTAGAACAATAGCAAAAGTATAAAGAATAAGATAAAATTAGAAAAATAAAAAATTTATTAGAAAAAATAAAAAAATAAATGTATCAAAAACAACAAAGTAAAACAGAATCACAATCTAAAAGAAGAAGAAAAAGAAAAAAAAATGGCAGGAAAAGGCCTTGGCTTTGGGGTGTAGTGCTTAGGTGGGGATGGAACTTAGGCAAGGGTCTAGGTGGGGATGACCTTTAAGCATGGGGTGGGGCCTAAGCTCAGGACCTGCGCAGTGGGGAAAGGCAGCATGGCCTGAGAGGGGTCTCCAAGTGTGGATTTACAGAGTTTGGAGGTAAGGCCCTGGGTGGGGGAGTGTGGGTGGCTTTTAGGCCCAGCTCAGTCAGAGGTGGACTCAGAGGGGGGTCTTGGATTGCTGTGTGTAGAGGTAGAGCTCTGGATGGAGGTTTAGGGCCATGGCTTAGACTCTGTGTGGCCAGAAGGAGCCTCCAAGGGTGGAAGATTAGGCCCACGAACCCAAAAGTTGCCTGATACCCAAGTGGGCAGGGGAAGCACTTGCTGTGCTCCCTTCTGTTCCTCTGCTCTCTCGAGGGTCTCCTCTGTCCCTACTGATCCCTTAAACATGGGTTGACCCCACCAGGTGTGGGAACTCCTCTCCTCCCCCAGCTGCCCCTCAAGTGTGTTGGTCCTGTCAGTCTGGCCTTTACTTTTGCTCCCCCTTCCCTCCCTCCCACTGTCTCAGGACCCACTCGGATGGAGGGGGCCTTAGTGGGCCAAGCATCAGGCCTGGGATCACAGCAGGCTCTCCAGAGCCCAAGTGGGCAGGGGAAATGCTGGCCACACTTCCTTCTGATCCTCTGCCCTCCCAACGGTCCCCCCCCTTCCCTCTCTGGGCATGGGAACCCTTCTCCTCTCCCACCAACCCTAGGGGTGCCAGTTCCATCTGCCTCCACTTCTCATCCCCCCTCACTCCTCCCCACTTCTTACCTTGTCACTGGGGGTTTCTCCCATCCCCTTAGATGTCTGTGGTCCCCTCCAGTGCCTGGCAGATGTCCTAGTTGTACAGAGATGTGAACTCCGCATCCTCCTAGTTCACCATCTTGACTCCTCATCTTCATTTTTATTTTATTTTTCTACATAGAATTTATCAACATCTGGATATTTTCCTTATTTCTTTATCATCTGTATCTCTGTATCAGACTGTAAGCTTCCTCAGGGCAGGTATTTTTCAGTGTTTTATTTATGAATTTTATTTCTGATGCCCAGAATTGTGCCTGTCACACAGTAGGTGCTGAATACATTATTTGTTGAATGAATATTGAATCAACAGTAAATTTCTTGATCTCAGGGTCTGTATCCTATTTGTAACTGTGTCTGTCTCACTGCTTTGGGTATTCAACATTCAATAAATGTATATTGTATTAATTTAAGTTGAACATCTCTACTAACCTAAGTTTTTGGATTCTTCCAACTCTTCTGACATTACAAACTGGAGAAAAGTGATCAACTGGAATATTGAGGTTCATATAACCTAAGTGTAGAATGTGAACACTAATTTAGAACCTCAAATAATTTTATAGTGAAAAATTGTGAGTAGAAAAAAATTTCAAAGTATATAGCATCTATTTCTTCTATTTGTTTTTAGTCTATAAGAAAACTGACTTATACTAGAACTACTTCCCAACATTAATAAAAATACAGTACAATATATTTCTTGCCCACGAATAAATAGAGAATGATGAGAAATCTCTAGCAACAAGAACTTTCATACTTCACTATCTGTTAGCAACAATCTGACATCTACTCATAGAGCCCAAGCTATGCAATTAATATGGTCCTAAAAAATGTGTCCATGGCCCTGATTATCCTGAAAAATGAAAATTTTCCTAACTGGGAAAGAGGAAAAGACAGCTGCAGGGAGAAACTACTATAAGTGCTATGGGGCAACCTAGTATGTAAAGGTTAAAAATAAATGACTGTTTTCTTTGGACAATCTTTTCAGGAACATCAAGGCCATTTGGAGCTGAAAGAAGTCATCAGAAAAAAGTTAAATAAAAATAAAACAAACTACAGATTAAAATGAGAAAATTGTAATATGTTGATAAAAGTATGAATATTTAAGTTTTGGTATGGGCCCTTCTGAATAAACTAGAAAAAGCCAGAGGTATTTACCCAAAGTACTTAAGATCTATAAATATATAGCACATTTTGGTGTCCATAGCACCTTTTTTTTGACTATGTTTTAAGGAAAGATTTTCTGCTGTAATTTTTTGCTCTTTCCAACTTGACTTCCCTTTCTCTATTTTGTCAAGTTAATTTTTATGTCCAAAAAACTTTCAAGAAAAACATTGTTGTACATGTTAGCAGTTCCTAGATTTATGTGCCTTTGGTGTCTATGGGCATTTAAAGATAAATTACAAAGCTAAAAAGGTAGAAATAACTTTAGAATGGTACTTAACATGATGGATTTGAAACTTTCTCAGATCTACAGAAAATTGCTCTTAGGTAGCAGTTGCACTGTTATAAGCTAAAATTAATACAAACCCCAGAACTCATGTGAGGGAGGAATAGTGCTCATTGGTCTGAGCCAGAATTGGGTCTCTTCTCCTGGGCTTTAGTCCCAGCACTGTGACTAGGAGTAAGTCATAACCATTTTAACCCCATGGTGCCTCAGTTTCCGAATTTGTTATAAGGAAAAAATACTGACCTACCTTGCTGAGCCTTAGAGATTTAAGGATGAAATATTACTGCTCTTGGAAAATATGAGCTGCAATAATGCTAATTATTATTATAAAAATAAATGTGTGTTCATCATATGGTAATTTAGTCAGAATGAGTTTGGGGAAAGGAGACTCTCAGAGCTCTTTTGTGTCAGTTAAATGGGTCCTCTCCGTTTAGTTGGTTCCCTAATAGCAGTCGGCTGAACATAAGATTTGCAAGCAGTACAGTGATGACAAGGTTAGGGGAGAGAAGATTAAAAGGAAAATTCTCAGTTTTATGACTCATCTAGATTTTGGGGCAACAGTCTAGCTCACTGCAACACCTTGATACCAAAGACCTGTATGTCCAGAATTCACAAACTATCAAGACAACCTGAAGAGAGTCAGTCCAATCAAATGCGTCAGTCCTACGGCTGGTTAGTCACGTCGACATGGCCTCTATCAGCATCTCCCCCAAATCTAAGATACATACGAGGCCGAAGAACTTGTTACCACAATTTTAAAAAATTCCTGCTTTCATAACTTCTTACTAATTAGCATTATTATGCCAATCTTTTAATAATACATTCAGTCTTTTCCACATGGCAGTGACCGAAAATAGACAGAAGCAGCATATCAAACTGGCACTTGAGGATTTCATGGGTTCCGCCTCACTTAACTTCCCTGCTTCAGCCAAATAAATATTTATCTCATTATCTTTCTTGTGTTGCATGGTAGATATACATAGGGTTTTTTTGTTTTTTGTTTGTTTGTTTGCGGTACGCGGGCCTCTCACTGTTGTGGCCTCTCCCGTTGCGGAGCACAGGCTCCGGACATGCAGAGTCAGCGACCATGGCTCACCGGACCAGCCGCTCCGCGGCATGTGGGATCTTCCCGGACCGGGGCACGAGCCCGCGTCCCCTGCATCGGCAGGCGGAC
>NC_041234.1:74091926-74167791 GCF_002837175.3 Physeter macrocephalus | reverse complement strand
AAATGAGAAAATTGTAATATGTTGATAAAAGTATGAATATTTAAGTTTTGGTATGGGCCCTTCTGAATAAACTAGAAAAAGCCAGAGGTATTTACCCAAAGTACTTAAGATCTATAAATATATAGCACATTTTGGTGTCCATAGCACCTTTTTTTTGACTATGTTTTAAGGAAAGATTTTCTGCTGTAATTTTTTGCTCTTTCCAACTTGACTTCCCTTTCTCTATTTTGTCAAGTTAATTTTTATGTCCAAAAAACTTTCAAGAAAAACATTGTTGTACATGTTAGCAGTTCCTAGATTTATGTGCCTTTGGTGTCTATGGGCATTTAAAGATAAATTACAAAGCTAAAAAGGTAGAAATAACTTTAGAATGGTACTTAACATGATGGATTTGAAACTTTCTCAGATCTACAGAAAATTGCTCTTAGGTAGCAGTTGCACTGTTATAAGCTAAAATTAATACAAACCCCAGAACTCATGTGAGGGAGGAATAGTGCTCATTGGTCTGAGCCAGAATTGGGTCTCTTCTCCTGGGCTTTAGTCCCAGCACTGTGACTAGGAGTAAGTCATAACCATTTTAACCCCATGGTGCCTCAGTTTCCGAATTTGTTATAAGGAAAAAATACTGACCTACCTTGCTGAGCCTTAGAGATTTAAGGATGAAATATTACTGCTCTTGGAAAATATGAGCTGCAATAATGCTAATTATTATTATAAAAATAAATGTGTGTTCATCATATGGTAATTTAGTCAGAATGAGTTTGGGGAAAGGAGACTCTCAGAGCTCTTTTGTGTCAGTTAAATGGGTCCTCTCCGTTTAGTTGGTTCCCTAATAGCAGTCGGCTGAACATAAGATTTGCAAGCAGTACAGTGATGACAAGGTTAGGGGAGAGAAGATTAAAAGGAAAATTCTCAGTTTTATGACTCATCTAGATTTTGGGGCAACAGTCTAGCTCACTGCAACACCTTGATACCAAAGACCTGTATGTCCAGAATTCACAAACTATCAAGACAACCTGAAGAGAGTCAGTCCAATCAAATGCGTCAGTCCTACGGCTGGTTAGTCACGTCGACATGGCCTCTATCAGCATCTCCCCCAAATCTAAGATACATACGAGGCCGAAGAACTTGTTACCACAATTTTAAAAAATTCCTGCTTTCATAACTTCTTACTAATTAGCATTATTATGCCAATCTTTTAATAATACATTCAGTCTTTTCCACATGGCAGTGACCGAAAATAGAAGCAGCATATCAAACTGGCACTTGAGGATTTCATGGGTTCCGCCTCACTTAACTTCCCTGCTTCAGCCAAATAAATATTTATCTCATTATCTTTCTTGTGTTGCATGGTAGATATACATAGGGTTTTTTTGTTTTTTGTTTGTTTGTTTGCGGTACGCGGGCCTCTCACTGTTGTGGCCTCTCCCGTTGCGGAGCACAGGCTCCGGACATGCAGAGTCAGCGACCATGGCTCACCGGACCAGCCGCTCCGCGGCATGTGGGATCTTCCCGGACCGGGGCACGAGCCCGCGTCCCCTGCATCGGCAGGCGGACTCTCAACCACTGCGCCACCAGGGAAGCCCCATAGGGTTTTTTAGACACTAGGATAGAGATAATACTGTTGTCTGGTAGGGTCATCAAACAGGCTGGTCATGGAACAATAGAGAACTTAAAGTGGGCATCAGTTTCAAAGGGCATAGAGGGAAGCTGTCAGAACAATTTCAATGCGTGAGAGGGTGACTTAAAACATAGTAAACCAAGAATTTTCTCTTAATTAATGGGCAACAGAACAGAAAGAATTGAGGCAGGATTGTATTAAAGAGGCATGGGGGAAATTACAAGAAAATATTTGGTGGATAAACCCATTAGGCAATAACATAAAGAGAAGACATTTGATTCACCTGTTTCAAGGGGCCATTTTGAAGTTATCTTTAAAAATTGTCTGATTGAAGCATTTTTTAAAAAATCAGTGGCTGACATGGCCGCTGAGCCTGCGCGTCCGGAGCCTGTGCTCTGCAACGGGAGAGGCCACAACAGAGGGAGGCCCTCATACCACAAAAAAAAAAAAAAAAAAAAAATCAGTGGCTGAAATCACATGAGAATTGTTTTGCTTCCTGTTTTCTTCCTTGCTAGCTATCCTTTACTGGGTTGCCAGAATGTCCTTTTACCTAAAACACAAATTTATCATGTGGCTCCCCAGCTTGAAATCCTTCAATGGCTCCTCTTTCCTTAAAACACAAAGTCCAAACTCCTTAACTGTGATTCCAAGGGACTCTAAAATCTAGCCCCTGCCTCCTCACTCAGTAATTGCTGCTTTGAACTATATTTCATTCCCATGACTTTCATGATAAAGTCCAAAGTCCTCAGCATGGAGTCAATGCCTACCTTCCAGCCTCCTAGACTACTGCTTTTCTACTGCAACAGGATTTTCATATCTTTATGCCTTTGCAAGTGTCATTTTCTCTGTGTCTAAAAAGTCCCATCACACCAGTCCATCCTACAGGATTCCATGTTAAAACATCACTTCCCCTGTGAAATTTTTTCTAGCCATCTATTCCACTAATAATCCCTGCCCCTCCATCATCATCACCACAAAACCAGGAAAAGGTAGGCACTCTCTTCCTACTGCACCTAAACTAATTTGTATGGGTATATATATCACCTTGCATAAATGTTAAGTGGTACATATTTACTTACTTGCCTGCTTCTCCCTCTGGATCAGTGTTCTCCAAACATTTTAGATAACACACAGCTATCAGTAACAAGTATTAATTATGTACCCCAGATATATGTATAGTTATTGATATATAAATTGTATATATGTACTGCTGTACCATTTTATGTACATATAAAATATAGAAATAGAAATAAAAAAGAATGAAATATGAATAGAAGTTCCAATAGTCTAATATATTATTTTGTACAACCCTCACTGGAGTGCCTACACCTCTTTTTGAATTAGTGTCTAATAACAAGAATGATAATAAAATGTTTTGATGTATATATTACATTAATTCAACAAATGTTAATAAATGCCAAGTCTATGTCATATACTGATCTAAATGTCAGAGATACAGCAATGAGTAAGACAGATTCCTGTTCTTGAACTTAAATGCTGGAGGGAGGGGTGAACAAGAAACAAGATAATTGCATAACTTGAGTGTAAACAACTTGAAGAGATGATGTGTGTGGTATAGTAAGAAATAACAGGTTTTAGAATTAGGAAGACATGGTTCAAATTCATGGTTGACTCTTTACAAGTTCCATGACCTTAGGCAAATAACTTGTTTACTTTGAATTTGTTTCCTGTAAAATGAGGATAAGTCCCTTCTCAATAGGATGCTTTAAGAGTTTAGAAAGCTAATGGTTAAAGCTTCTGGCATAAATGCCTAATTAGTATAATACTTTTATACAAACTTTGCTGTTCCCAACAACTCCCCCTTCACTGCTAACACTTCCCTTCCAAGATGTGTGTTCCACCTGGGAGACTATTCCTCTGTTTAAGCTATATGCATCTCAATGTCAGAAAACATGTCATTTTGTGCCACTGTGCTTGGACCATAGTGAACATTCTTTAAATGCTTGTCAAATGAATGAATAATGAAATGTGTTTAATCAATCATTAATGGAAAACCAATCCAGCCATTTCCCCATCCATCCTTCTAAACATTGGTTGTAAGTCATGTTGATGTCCCTTAAAATTAGGCTGAAGTTTTGGTTTTCTTTTAAAGATGTTGGGGGTAGGAGTTTATTAATTTTTAAATTTATTTTTGCTGTGTTGGGTCTTCGTTTCTGTGCTAGGGCTTTCTCTAGTAAATGCTGGCAACCACTGATACATTTCTTTTTTTTTTTTTTTTTTTAGTGGAAATGCATTTCTTTTATTTATTTATTTATTTTACTTTACTTTTGGTTGTGTTGGGTCTTCGTTTCTGTGCGAGGGCTTTCTCTAGTTGTGGCAAGTGGGGGCCACTCTTCATCGCGGTGCATGGGCCTCTCACTATCGCGGCCTCTCTTGTTATGGAGCACAAGCTCCAGATGCGCAGGCTCAGTAGTTGTGGCTCAGGGGCCTAGTTGCTCCGCGACATGTGGGATCCTCCCAGACCAGGGCTTGAACCCGTGTCCCCTGCATTAGCAAGCAGATTCTCAACCACTGCACCACCAGGGAAGCCCAGGCTGAAGTATTTTTAGAAAAGGAGATTTTAGGATTTTTGACTTGTGTCTTTCTAAAATAGGTATCATCTCAAGAGTTGTTTTGTAGTGACCACGTCATAAACCAGATGCATCGTGAAACACCGAAGTTAAACACTTTCGCTTTCTGAACATTACTATTGACCTTTCCTTTATACATTGAATTCTCTCTCTTTCAGAAACACAGGTCTTCTTCAATAATCAAGTGATTGTTCATAGTTTAATGGATAATTGCCAGTGGGGCAGAGGGGGCCCAGTACATGGGTCATAGAGAATGTCTAACGTGTAAGTAGGTATTCTGCTTCCCTTGTTCTCCTATTTCCTTTGCATTTCTCCCTTTTTCCTTCTTGTCATGTATTTTAGGTAGCATGTAACTGGATATCTTCAAAACTGAAGTGGTGGGCTTCCCTGGTGGCGCAGTGGTTGCGCGTCCGCCTGCTGATGCAGGGGAACCGGGTTCGCGCCCCGGTCTGGGAGGATCCCGCATGCCGCGGAGCGGCTGGGCCCGTGAGCCTTGGCCGCTGAGCCTGCGCGTCCGGGGCCCGTGCTCCGCAACGGGAGAGGCCGCGGCGGAGGGAGGCCCGCGTACCACAAAAAAAAAAAAAAAAAAAAAAAAAAAAACTGAAGTGGTGAAAGTGTAAAACAATAGCAGAGACTTCCAAATACTTACCTAAATCAGAACCCTAATCAGTGGCCTAATAACAAAGAACCCGTTAGTTCCTACTTAGGGTGGGAGTTACTATTTCTCTGAGCACGTGTGTAAAGTGGGCCTTTGCTAATCCTCTTCAACTATCTCATTTCCTCAAAATAAATGCAAGTTAGTGCTTCCCAAAGAAGAACAGGTCAGAATTATCTATAACATCATGATTTTAAGGTATAACTGTCACAATATCAATCCATTTTCCATTTTAGATTTTGGAGACTTTAATGTTTCAATTAAACTTTTTATTTTGAGATAATAATGAATTTACATTCAGTTGTAAGAAATAATACTGAGGGATTCCATACCTTTTACTCACTTTCCTCCAATAGTATAGTTTTTTTAATTGATAATATTCTTTACAATAAAATGTAGTTTAATACAGTTTCAAGGACATTACTACACTTGATAGCTTACTTTAGGTCATTATGAATGTTTAGTAACAATTTTGAAAGGGTATAGCATGAGAGGAATAAGAGCCCGATCATCTTCTGGTCTTCTCTCATTTATATACTCATGTTGTTCTGCTTCTTATCCCCTGATGATCTTTATGCCATTGCTTACACTGCAGCCACTATCATGTTCATACCTCCTCACACCTCTTCCAAATACTGTGTCCTCTTCAGGGTCTAGACTAATTTTTTTCCACTGATTTAACAGAACTTATTAATTATATCCCAATTTTAGCCAATTCAAATCTCTTTAGGAGTAGGCACAGTAAAATTTATAAATGACTAAAAAGCATGTTGAATGACCAAAAGCACGTGTCTAAGTCAGCTCAGGCTGTCATAACAAAACACTATAGACTGGGTGACTTCAACGACCAAATTTATTTTCTCACAGTTCTGGAGGCTGAATATCTGAGATCAGGGTACCAGTATGGTTGGATTCTGGTACAGTCTCCCTTCCATATTTGCAGGCAGTTGCCTTCTTGCTATGTGCTAACATGACCTTTCCTCCACGAGTGTGAGTGGCAAGAGATCTCTCTCACTCTCTCATCATCATGGTGTCTTCTTATAAGGACACCAACCCTTCATATTAGGACTCCAACCTTATGACCTCATTTAACCTTAATTATCTCCTAAAAACTGTCTCCAAATATAGTCACATTAGGCATTAAGTCTTCAACATATGAATTTGGGGGGGGCATAGTTCAGTCCATAGCAGTATGTTTCTGGTTTGAAAACTAATCATGTACTACCTATTAACATCTTTTTTTCTTAGGCATATTTTAAAAAAATAACTCATTATTTTTCCAAATAAAAGAAAACTAATGTTCCTATAACTTTTAAACAAATATGTAAAAGGAAGCTACACAAAAAGAAAAAAACAAAAACAATAATAATTCCACTGCCCCAATTGATCAACTGCTAACACCTTGCTGTATATATTTACAGGCATTTTTTATTGTATACATTTGAAGTACGGTTTCTACTGAATGCGAATCACTTTTGCATCATCATAATGTCAAAAAAATCATAAGTCTAACCAGTAGAACTCAAGGACTGTCTGTACAAATATCTACAAATGCCAGCAATGTAGAAAGTATCTATCCCGCCAATTCTAAAATTATTATTTTTAAATATTTGACAATTGTGTAGGCCAAAAAATATTTTCTCATTTTAATTTCCATACTCTTGATTATTACTATAATTAAACATTTTTTTCATATCCTATTGGCAGTTCATATATTGTGTTTTGAACTTCCCTGTTCATATCCTTTGCTCACTTAAAAAAAATTAACATGCTTGCCCTTTCTTTTATTGTTTTGTTATACAGTAATTTCTTGAATTGCTACTGGTATTTTTACCAAGCACTAAAATTTTTTTTATTAATTTATCTTCATTGAAGTATAGTTGATTTACAATATTAGATTTGTTTCAGGTGTACAATGTACTGATTCAAATTTTTATAGATGATACTCCATTCAAAGTTATCATAAAATATTGGCTATATTCCCTACGTTGTACAATATATCCTGATAGATTATTTATTTTATACATAATAGTTTGTACCTTTTAATTCCCTACCCACTTCCCTCTCCCCACTGGTAACCACTAGTTTGTTCTCTATATCTGTGAGTCTGTTTTGTTTTCTTACCAAGCGTTTTGGGGGAACAAAAGCCTTCATTTCCTGACTAAATAATGATGTCACTAATAAAATGTTTGCAGTTCTTCTGTGACCTAAAAGATGGTCTCATTCTGTCTTGTTTACCCAGCATCGTTCATTTATGAAGATTCTAGTTTAAATAGGTGAATATCGAAAGTCTCATTGCATCCTGTCTTTGATTCTAAAGCCACCCCTTGTGTAGCAAACTCAAACTATTTCATTAGAAAACTTATTTCACATCATAAAAAATATTTTCCACTGAATTTGCTAGCATTGTTTAGAAAGTAATTTATGATATAATCTCACCGGAAGCTTTTAAGTATTCCTTGTAGACAAAAATGCAAATTTTTATAAATAACACATCTTAATATAACTTGATTTATGAAGTAAGTAAATGTGAGTTAAACAAAATTTATTTTATATATAAAGTAATAGATATTTTTCTTAAAATGGAATTGCAAGTTGGGGGTAAAATTAAAAGTAACTTAGTGGCCTTTAGTGACTCAATTTATAAAAAAGCTCAACAATATTTCCATGTGTTTCAAATATCTTAGTTTGTTTCTTGAGACTTACAAATATATCAGTCAGTTTACAATGCGTATCCTGGTAACAGAATTCAGTTGATCCACGTAATATATCTTTTAATAAATTGCTCTTAGCACTCTCAGGATAATCTTTTCAAATTAATCACAACCATAAGAAATTCCATGATCAACAAATACTTAGAAATTATAATTCTGCAAATATAGTGGTACACACTAAGGTTTGTGATCAGTGAGAACTCCCAATCTGGCATAAATAGATTTGGATACTAATTCTAGTATGCCATAAACTTAGTACCTAGATGACTAGACATCTCTCTTCCTTCAGCAAGCCTCAGGTTCCTCATGTATAAAATTAGTTGAGTTTGTTTAGATGATCACTGTGGTGGTTCGTTTTATGTGTCAGTTTCTCTAGACTATAGTACTCACTTATTTAATTAAACATTAATCTCAGTCTCACTATGAAAGTATTTTGCAGATGTGGTTAACATCTATAATCAGTTGACTTTAAATGAGATTACCCTCTATAATGTGGATGATCCTCATCTAATCAGTGGAAGGCCTTAAGAACAAAAACTGAGGTTTCCCAGAGAAGGGGAGATTCTGCCTCAAGACTGCAGCATCAATTCCAGCCTGAGTTTTCAGCCTCAGGCCTGACTTACAGATTGGGGACTTGCAAGCCTCCACAATTACATAAGTCAATTTCTTTAAAAAAAAATCCTTAAAATAAAGCACTCTTCCTTCCTCCTTCCTTCCTTCCCTTTTTCCTTTTCTCTTTCGATATAGCTGTAGCTATAGATACAGATATCCTACATATATCATATATATGTATACACACACACACACAGATACATATTTACATTATATGTGTGTATATATATATATCTCCTATTGGCTTTGTTTCTCTGGAGAACCTGACTGATATAATCACTAATATCACCTTTAGTACCAGCATTTCATGATTCTATCAAAATGAATTAAGAAGACCATCACAACTGCTTGTTTATGGGAGGCAAATAATTGAAAAGTCACTTCTCATTAGTCCACCAAGCTAGAAAAAATATACCTAATGAGGTTAGTTTTCTTAAGAGAAAAAGTGTGTGTGTGTGTGTGTGTGTGTGTGTGTATGTGTGTGTGTGTGTATGTATGTCTGTGTAGAGATAGATAGTGTCTGTGTGGAGAGACAGAGACAGAGTTCTGTTACACAACCTTTTAAGGATTATTTCTTACATCTTCATTGTTGAACATAAATTGAGCTTTGAGGGAAGATGTCAAAGTGACAGCACTGGACACTGAAGTTCTCTATCAGTGCCTGTCTAGTGAGATAAGACCAAGAGAGTGCACATTTCTCATGCTAGGCACTGCACAGCCATAGATCTCTCAATACCTAAGCCACTTCTGAAAAATGATGGATTAGTCATTGTTGAGTACAGGGTCTGACTCAATATTAATATACTAATAATATTATTGAATGTGGTCAAACTCACATTCCCATAAAAGCCATACTAACTATGCTAATTTAGATCATGTGCACAAATATCTAATCACCATTTAGCAGAAATGAAATCAGCATAGTTGGATTAGTAGAGTAGTCAATATAGAAGTACAAAAGGTACTTGGATAATGTAATGTACATTCCTCTCTGCAACCTCTACACATAATAGGAAGGAATGACTGAAAGACTCCTTTCTGTTAAAGGGTTTCTGATTTGGTGTTATCAATGGTGTTAAAGACAGCCAGCCAAAGACTACCAGGAACACAGTGGTAGCCAAAGTTAGGTTTATTAGGCTTGCCACAGCAAAGGAGAATGCACACTGGAGAAATGTGGGGTGTCTTAAAAGGAGGGAGTTGGGGAGGAGGACTTAGGGGATTTTGGAGGCTGAAGTTAGTAATAGGACAGTTTGGGCAGTAATTGGACCAAATCTATCAACTAAGGAGTAGTTGGAACAGTCAGTGAACTTATCTTTACAACACATGCATCTGTGCAGAATTACAGGTTGTTCATGTTATATCAGTCTGTCTGTGGTCTTCTCTAGGAAGTTTGGGTCTAAAGGAGCCGGTGTTAGAGCTTCATTAGTTTGTGATTATGGTCTGGTTTGGTACAGTTTTTTTTATGAGTCATCATATAGATTTTTAGGTGTGGTTTCTCTTCCATTTCTTAGTTCCCCCTCACAGCCTAGTGACCAGCAGGACCATTTTTCACTTTAATGTCCCTCAGCCACCCCCCCACCCCATCCCTGTCATTCTTCAACCTAAGCTAAAGGATAGATCATTATCTTCTGGGCATTTGATCAATCCAGATCTGTACCACTATTTGATGGGCCATGATGATGTAACAAGTTTTTGATGGTAGTTGTTTTGATCTCTTATTCTTTGTGTTGGATGATCAACTGTTGTATCATCAGGCATGACAGTGGCAGCACAACAGTATTTAAAACTCTGGAATTCACATATCTGGTCACTGCAACACAGACAAACACCAAGATAGGGATTATTATTAGTTTGGAAAGTACTTCAACACCACAATCCCAGACGTCCAAGTACAGGCCATGAAAATATGTCCAAAATCTATTTAAATTTTCCTTAGATAAACAAGCAGATTTTTTTCTTTCACTTGGATATGTATTGCTCAACTTTTCCAGTTCAAGTCTCCAGAATTACTATGTCTGAACAAAATCTGTGATGCTGAATTAAGAGATGTCATATTTGAAAAGAAGAGAAACAACTGTAGAACTTATCTAAAAAGTTCTGGCTGAATATTTTACTGTGCCCAGTTTCTAATTCTTATTTCAATACCAGTTTAAAATTCTTGTTTTTTTTGTTTTGTTTTTTCTGAGATCCAGTGTCACTGAGTGCATATTTACTGGCGGCTCAAAACAAACAATATTGGAACAAATTAGATGTTGTAAAATGTTTGCAGAAGAAAGCAGATTTACTGTAGACTCTGGGATTTCCTAGACCTGGTTTACTAGCCATGTAAACTTGGGGAAGTTTTTTCTGTTTTTTTAAAAGCACATCTATATCTCAGTTTCCTCATCTGTAAAATGGAAAGATAAATAGTACCTACATCAAAGGGTTATGATGGAGATTAAATGAGTTTGTAAAGTACTTTGGTCAGTGACTGGTACCAAGTAGGCACATTAAGAATACTTTCTAAATAATTTAAAAGAAAATACCCCGAATATGTCGTTTTACCATAAGTCTTTTCCATCTGGTCCCAAAGGGGGGAAAAAATTGAAAACCAAGGGTTCTCTAATTTTTTATTTATATTTTTTGTATTGAGGTAACATTAGTTTCCTCAATTTTAATGGATATTATAATTACCTGAGAAGATATTTAAATATTCCTAAGCATCAGTTCAGACCTACTAAATCAGATTCTCTGGGAGTGGAGCCCAGAAATCTGCATTTTAAATAAGCATCTTGGGTGGTCTCTGTACCTTCTTTGGTAAGCACTGTGATACAGCCTTGTCTGGCAAAAGGGATCCATATTAAGATTATCACAAATATCTAGATTTCTGAATATCATGCTTTTTTCCCTTATTAACTAAAGAGTAACTGAAAAAAAGAAATTGACCACATTCAATAATGATCCAGAAAAATGAGCAAAATTATTTATAAATCTAAAACCAAAAATTGTGCCTTAAAGAAAAGGTGCATAGGGCTTCCCTGGTGATGCAGTGGTTGAGCATCCTCTTGCTGATGCAGGGGACACAGGTTCGTGCCCCAGTCCGGGAAGATCCCACATGCTGCGGAGCGTCTGGGCTAATGATCCAGAAAAATGAGCAAAATTATTTATAAATCTAAAACCAAAAATTGTGCCTTAAAGAAAAGGTGCATAGGGCTTCCCTGGTGATGCAGTGGTTGAGCATCCTCTTGCTGATGCAGGGGACACAGGTTCGTGCCCCAGTCCGGGAAGATCCCACATGCTGCGGAGCGGCTGGGCCCATGAGCCACGGCCACTGAGCCTGTGCGTCCGGAGCCTGTGCTCCACAACAGTGAGAGGCCCACGTATCCCCCCCCAAAAAAAAAAAAAAAAAAGAAAAAGTGCATATTATGTCATGTTATAACCATAATACTAATTTAATTTTCTTGGTTTCATTCTTTAGACACTTACTGAGTGTTTGCTCTGTGCTAGGCACTGTGCTCAATGGAGATTAAGATAGGACATAGTCCCAGCCCTTACAAAATTCATCCATAGTGATAGCTATGAATAATGTTGATCCCTACCTGTGATAACTGGGCTAAGGAATGCCCAGATAGCAGGTAAAACATTATTTCTGGATGTGTCTATGACGGTGTATTCAAAAGAGATTAATTAGTATTTGAATCTGTAAACCTAGAAGATGCCCTCAACAATGAAAATGGGAATCATCCAATCCCTTGAGGGCCTGAGTAGAACAAAAAAGCAGAAGCAGGGAGAATTTGCTCGCTTGCTGGGGCTGGGACAACTATCTCCTACCTTTGGAAATCAGAGCTTCTGGTTCTCAGACCTTCCAGGTTGGACCAGGATTTAATAATTCTCGGGCCTTTAGACTCAGATTGAGATTTACACCATGAGCTCCTCTGGTACTCAGGCTTTTGGATGTGGACTGGAACTATACTATTGGCTTTCCTGGACCTCCAGCTTGAAGATGACAGGACTTCTCATCCTCTGTAATCATGTGAGTCAATCCCTCATAATAAATCTCTTTGTACCTGGATATATCCTACTGGTTCTGTTTTTCTGGAGAACGCTGACTAATATACTACCATCTAGTATATATATAGATATATCATCAATGAAGATGATAAAATGTACTATATGAAAGCCTTTTCAACTTTTGTTTAACTTGTATCTTTCATTCAGTGATCACATTTTGCATTTACTGAAGCACTCCCTAAATCCTTCTCATCATCTTCCTGTCATTGAGTCCAGACACTCCTGAATTTGACCAAAAACAAAACAAAACATGCTATAAAAGGTATATATTTAAAACAAACCCCCAAAACCTATCCTTTACTAATCTGATCTCTTCCCAACTCCTTTCTTGTGTTCTTCCAAAGGTATTCTACATATATACCTGTATTTATATTTCTGTGCATATGTGTCTTTCACACAATGGTAATATACTACACATACTATTCTGTATCTCTCTTCTATTCCTTTAATACTGTATCTTGACGATTCTCCCATTCAGTCTTGACAGATAGCTTTGGTTTTTACTGATGGTGCCATAATATCCCATTATATAGATGCACAATAATTTATTAAACAATTTTCTACTAATAAACAGTTTGTTTTAAATTTTTTGCTATTGCAAATAATGATACAATGAATATCTTACTGTATAATATACAAGTGTGCATGAAGAATAAATTCTTCAAAGTAGAATTGCTGGGTGAAAGGATATCTGCATTTGAAATTTGGATATAATTTGTCAAATTGTCCTTTAAAAAATTCATTCCAGTTTACCGTCCTACCAAATAAATGAGAGTGTCAGACACTGTTACTATGCCAATATGAAGGTGAAAATATCTATTTCTTTGAAGTTTGAATTTGCATTTATTTATAATGAGTGAAGTTGAGTATATTTTCACATCTTTCAAAGAGATTCCTCGCTGAAATAAAAATAAGGAGATTCTTATTCCTCTTCTGTGAAGTCTGTCTTTGTTATCTTTGCTTAGTTTCTATCAGATTATTGTTCTTTTTCCTATTGATTTGTTCTTTATATATTACTAAAAAAATCTCTTTTTCATATGTCACAAATATTTTATTTCTAGTATATTACTTGCTTTATATTGTAGAAAATTCTATTATATGCATTCAAATTTGCATGTTTCATTTCCTGTGGTTTCTGTATTCTGTCATGTTTTCAAAGTCCTTCCCTGTATCAAGATTATTTTTTAAACTATACCATACTTTCTCCTAGTACTTTTCATGGCTTCATTTTAATGTTGAATTTTTTTTTTGATCTATCAATTTGCAATGTCACCTTTATAGTATACTAAATTTCCACATGTACTTGGGTCTATTTCTGGCCTCTCTAGTCTGTTCCATTAATCTGTCTCTCGAGATTTATGTGTGTCTTGTTCTATAACTACCATAGCTATATAATATGTGATTGTATCTGGTAGTGTTAGGCTCCCCTCATTCATCCTCTTTTTTCAGAATTTTCCTAGCTCTTTTTACACATTTATTTCTCCATATATAATTTTGAGTCAGCACATTTAGTTTAAAATATTCTTTTGGAATTTCATTGGAAATTTATAGATTTATTTTGTAGAACACTGACATCTTTAAAAATATTCTTAGCCAAGAATAGTGTGCTCTCCCATTCATTCAATTCTGTTAAGTCTGTCAGTGGCAAAGTGACCAACAAAAAGCCTTATTGAGATGCTGATGAGGGACCTTTGAGTAGGCTCATTCACTAGGTAAATGACCAATTCTAACCCAGAAACCAGCCCAGCATTATGTGCATTTCATATTTGAGCTTAGCCAAATCTTAAATGACTATAGACCATGGATATGTTAAATTTGTGAATGCTTAGAGTCAATTGTAAAGTTTGTCGTACATTTTCTTTTTTGTCCAGGAAAGTTACTAAATCATAAATGTATACAGTAAATCATAATAAATATGTACAGTGAAACAATTCACATTGCTTGCAATGTGTGAACAGTATTTCAAATTTCATTGTCAAATACCACCAATAAAGGCCCCTCAAATTAGCTTTATAGGTGTCTCTGCCAGTTAATTAGTAATTGTTAATGAATCATATCACAGTTAATGAATTATATTCACAGTAGGTGAATGAATGATGTGTTAGCTGGCTTTCTCTTTGGCCTTAATACTCAAATTGACATTGTGGTCAATGCAACACATGACTTCCATTGATGGCTATTGTCTTACAGGTGACAGCTGATGAAACAGTTGCCATAATCTATTTCACCTTCCTTTTCCATCTGTTAGAGCACACACTATCACAATATGCCGTGGGATTAAATCTGCCCCAAATGTACTCTTGTCATATTGAGAACACTTTTCCTCTTGATGTCCTTTAACTTGTTTCTGAGAAAGTACAGTGTTCGTCCAGAATGTTCTCCATACAACTGCCACATTTTGCATTTAAAAATGCAAACAGAAGCAAGACTTTCCCTCTTTAAAATTCTTCACTGCTTTCCTTTCCTCATCCTGACAAATTCCAAATTCCTTATTATGGATTACAAGTTCCTTCAAGATCTGGCTCCTACTTGCTTTTCCAGCCTCATTTTTTACCACTCCAGCAATGCAAACTCTTTTCAATTCCTTAATTTACTATGTTCTCATTCACTTCCAGGGGAGTGCTGGTAAATTAGCTGGGGGTGGGGATGGGGTGGGGTAAGGACCTAGGAAGGGAAGGCCCTGATTTGTAGCATTTGCTGATTTCTACAAGATAACTACTCTGTTTCAAGCTACAAACAGCTTAATAATTGGCTTGAAAAATTCCACCAGCACACCAGTGTTTCTCTTCCTAGAATACATATTCCTCCCAGCCCCAGTGTCTTGTAGTCATCCTTCAGGTCTGTTTTGATATCATTTAGATTCCTGCAGAAAGTCATCTCTGATTATCTCATGAGTGGATGAGAGGCCCATCCTATCTGTTTGCTCTTATAGCACCTCTGCTCCTCTTTATCACCTTTATAATCTTAAGTTACAATTGTCTATTTACTCTTACATATCCCTCAATTGCCTGAAAGCTTAATGAGGGCAGGGATTACTATATTCCTAGCACCTCATTCAGAGTTCCTGGCATATAGTAACTGGTCAATGAATACTTGTTCAATTAATGAGTGAGAATTTATTCATAAATGTTCCATTATCTGCAATTTATATTATTTCATTGCACTATGACAGAAAAGAAATCAGTAATAGTAATAAAATGTAATTTAATATTCTAATTCTTAAAAATGAAAATAATGTAAGAATAAACATATTATCAGAGAATAAGTGTGTTCTTATTACGAGTAAAAAACATGGTTGTAGGTGTGTTATTTAAAAGTTATTTTAGGAATCCACTAGAATAAGGGCATCCCAGGTACTGAATAGTTAGTTAATATTAACAGGTTATCCTAAGGTTTCTGATCAATATAAGTAGTGAGCACATAATTGATGCTTGAGAAATTTGTGTTGAATAGAATTACTGAAACTGCAGAACCAATGCTTCCTTCAAGTGAAGAGGATACTGGGCTGGTGGTATCCTTTCTCCAGGGGCATCCCAATGAACCAGTTTTGCTTTATTGTACAATATAAGGTCCAGAGATAAATGATTAGAATGAGAAGAATCAAGGACTGAGGAGTCACAGCTGCTCACAAGCCAACTAGAGAGTTAGTTTATGTGAGGAGTGAGCAGTAATCAAGGGCTAGTGTGTGTGAAGTGCCCAGTGAGCTTTCTCTTAGACAGTTAAAGCCATGACGGAAAAAATGTGACTCATCTGAGCTAAAAGAAAGCTCTGCTTTTTCACAAAGACTCAGAAGATCCTGCCACTGTTGTCTGTCTACTTAAACCTGGATGATCAGGAGCCTCTGGATGATGGCCATGACTAAGTACAGAATTGTTAGACCTTGAAAGTCTCAGAAAATGTTGCTTGGATAATATTTTTGCTAATATCTTGCTAATACTCTGCTGTGGATGGAAAATCAAGTTACTCCTATTTTAGTCTTTATAGCTTCAGCTAGTCCCTGGGGAATTGAGAATAAATAGTAGAAAATCATTGATCTGTGGTCCTTTGTGCTAGAACATGATGCGGCAGTTCACAGGAAATGCCAGTTCATAGAGTAAACTGAGAGATGTATCACTGGGCTTTTAGCACCTTTTCTTAGTACCCATCCAAACAGAGTGTTCTCAATGTGAAATGCTGACCTTTGCACCTTTGACTTTTCATCACACAGCAGGTAACATCCTTTAGTCTCTGGGTCCACAACATTTGCAGAAGTAATGTTGAGATATATGCTGGTGAGGATCAGGATTTGGAGAGTGCAACCCATGTCCTTCACTGCTTCTTGGTTTTTCTTGCTGCCATCCTTACTTTCAATATTGTACACCAACAACTTCATTGCTGTTTCTATGAGCCTATGTGCAAAAATCTAGAGCAGCAATAGAAGCTTAGGGAATCAGGTGGAGAATATGAAAGGTCAGGCACTGCCACCCCTAGAAGGCCCTCTCCAGTATCCAAATGGTTGTATTTGGATACAGTTGCCAAAGTAGGGGAGACCCTGGGAGGGAAGATGATACTGAACTTTCTGTCTGACTGTCCAGGGAGCATCAGAGAGAACTGGGACCCTTGTAGATAAAGAGGTGGAGATCTCCAGCAAGTTTACTCTTTTCTAGGTATTTTTAAGTCCCCTGGGTCAGCCGTGGGCAGCAGTGAGGCAAACAGATGTTCCCTGCATTTGCTCCCTGGTCCCTGAGGCAGCCACAAGTAGGCATTGGGTGAGAATTGGTAGGCAGTGACCTAAAAGAAACTTACTGTTACCGGGGGAGTGGCCCACAGCAGAGTTTAAGGACACTGATTCTAAGACAGGGAAGATCACAGCAACCCAGCTAAACCTTGTTTTCTGCCCCGTTTTGCTATCCCAAGAATTCTACTAGCAGGATGCCAGGAAAAATAACATACACAGTTCTGAGCTTGCCCCTTTATTTACCATGAACCTATTATTCACGATGAATTAATAATTGGGCTTTCTTATACAGGAATCACTTCTCCTGCTCTGTCTGGGTTCCGTCTAAAGGCTACGCAGTGACACATCTTCTGTCTTTGTTGTATCTTCATGTACCCAATTGAAAGGTTAACTATTTGAAGAAGATTAATGGATGCAGCATCTTTCTCTTTGCCCTTTCCATTGATATCTATATTTTGTTTATGCAGTCACCATGCAACCGAGCCCCAGATATCTACTTATTTGCAAGCCATTTGTTTCTTTGTGACTCAGGAAAATGTGTTTTCGTAAACCTGCTGCTGAATTAGCCAAAAGTAGTGTGAAAGGGAGAGAAGGAAAAGAATACATGAAGTAGCAAACACAAGAAATAATTGGGAGATAGATGGAAGGGAAATAGAAGAAAAAGCAAGTACTTCAGAGTTAAACGGTAGGATCATGAAAATAATAATCATTTACATAAATAATCTTTATTTTCTAAGAAAAGTAAAGCCTTCCTTTTACATAGGTAATTTTAGTAATGTCAGTAAAGGGGAAGAAAAGGGATTAATGGTTCAATGTTTTCTAGGCATAAGTACATGGAAGTAAAGTACTTTTTGTTTTGGGGTTTTTTTTGAGAGAGTGTCAGAGAAAGGAAAACCAAGGTGAGGATGCAAAAAAAAATAAATAAATTAAATAAAAGATGAGTATTATTGCGGGTTTAAAAGGTCAAACTCAGTATTCAACTTACCTGAAGCCTAATTCTGAGAGTCAGTTACATGTGGTACAAAACAGACATCTTGGTCCCTGATCATTTTATTAGTTCTCATTCATCAGCATCACAGAAAACCTAACTAAATTAGAAATTAAATCAGTAAGAAAAAGCTGGTGTCTTTTTTCAAGTGACTTCATGTCTATTTTTAAGTAAATTATTCCAAAACACAGGAATATTATTGTGTCAAAATAAGCAGCCTGTGTAACAGAAGAAAACATTTAAATTATTTTGAATAAAAAAATAAATCTCAAATGGTCTTGGCAGGAAAGTGATGCTTCTTTCAGGTTATTTTTCTTTAAGCTTAATTTTTTTTTTTAATCTAGCAGATAGAAGAATTTTGAAGGTTAAGCTTTAAAGTTCTACCATCTTCAAACCTGAAAATCTGCTTTTAGGAACTAACATAACTTCACATCTTGATTTTACACAGATCTTCCCTTTCTAATTTCAAGCAGAACTTGCTGGCATTTTTTCTTTTGAAATAGTTTATGATCTCTGACATTGAGCTACCATGCTATTAGAAAGAAGTCATTGGGCTTCCCTGGTGGCGCAGTGGTTGAGAATCCGCCTGCCGATGCAGGGGACACGGGTTCGTGCCCCGGTCCGGGAAGATCCCACATGCCAAAAAAAAAAAAAAAAAAAGAAAGAAGTCATATTTCCCAAATTACCTTGGAATATTCTATGGCTAGAATTTTAAAAAATGGAATATCTTGACCAGAACCTGAGTTAATGTTTGACTTTAGTGTTTAAATAAATATATTGTCCTGTTCTGTGTTGGAGTAATCACCTGGAAGGCTGAAGAAACTGGCAGTAATTTCAAAGTCAGAGGGAACAAAATAAAGGCCTGCTGGAGATGGAGGCTCTTTCCCTTCCTTGGAGAATGAGAAATGGGTGAACCACTGGGTGAAGGAATGAAATGGAAGGAACAATTTACAATCATTAGGACAAAAAAATTTGCAAATGTAGACTCCCTGGTATCAAAATGTGCTAGGGAGTGTGAAGTGGGGAAATGAGGTTTCTCAGTAATACTCAAGGTCCCTGTGGGATAGTGCATTTGGTGTGGGTGATGTAATGCTTGATATAAAAGATGGGGCAAATGACTAGTATTTGGTTCCTTGACCTGCATTTTAAGAGCATTCCAGGCAGAAACATGCATAGGTGCTGAAAGTGACCAAAAAACATAGCACTTTCTCCAATCTGTCTTCAAATCAATTTGGCCTCAGTTTCCATGGCAGCTTACCAAATAATAATTTTAGCCTCATTCAATTTCTAGAAAAATAGTCACTTTGTCTAGTTACATTACGAAATGAAGAAATTAGAGATCCATTTTAAAAGGGGAATAGATTACTTTGGGGAATTGGTAATGGGATTTTATCATTGGTGTATTCCAATAAATATGGTCTGTTAGTCATCATTGGAGAGCTGTGCAGTGAGATTCTGAATGAATCCCCGGTCTCAGGTCTAGAACTTAATGGATAGGTGTTCATTTCCGTATGATAGAAGTGAATTAGAGTTTCAATTCAAATTCTAACAGATGGTATTGTCACAGATATTAAATTACACTATCAATGACAGATATAATTCCCATATTAAACCAGAGATTAGTATTAGGACAAAATGTACTAAGGTATAGTAAAAGCATATGCACTAAGGAAGAGAAGTTCTAATTTTTAAGTAAGATTGGGAGAATAAAGAAAGGGCCATGAGTATTTTTCAGAATCACTCAGAAAATTACTTTACAAAATCAGTGTGAGCTGGGTCAAGATAATTATCCTAATATTTAAAAAAATTACATTTGGTCCACCCATGTATTACATAAGGAAAATTAATACCTTGTTAATTATAAAACATAAATATTAAAATTTGAAAAGAAATTATACAAATGTTCAATAAGCAGAAAATGACTCATACCTTAAATGTGTATGCTAGAGTTTACAAATTGCCAAACCATTTTATTGTTTATTATCACAACAGTATTGTTTTTTTCAAAAGTGCTATATTATCAGCACAGTTGTGATGCTTATTTTAGTGTGACATTGAGTAATTTAATTATTTAGTAATAGTTAATCATTTTCACCATGAATCTATTTGCTACACCTTTTAACTCCCTATTTACTTTTCAGCTGTTAAATATATAAAGAACTGTGATTTGGGTACAAATGTAGAAAACATAAAACATTTTCATTCACAGCAAGTTTTAAGTTATGTCCTAATTCAAGATATTCTGGAAGCAATTTAAAATATAATGTTTAGGTCCTTCAAATGACCTTCCATTTAACTCAAAGCAAAGGAACTTTGCAATAAGTAACAGCAAGATTTATTTTACAGCAAGAAGAACCATGATGCGTGCTAAATGTGAGGAAATCATATGGCTTCAACCTTTCCCTCAGATAACTGTGTTCACAACACAGATATAGAATGTCTTGTGACAGCTAAGTGTATGGTGGAGATTGGCCCATGTCAAGATACAGAAATGTTTCTCTGTTCTCAAAACTACCATAAGTGATTTTCAGATAAGACGCTTTGTCATTACTTCCAGGATATTTCAATTCACTCCTATGTGGAAGCATGTAGAGTAGCAGATACTATTTAGTTATCAGCCTCTGGAAGAACTGTTAGTCAAATTTCATTGCCTCTGAAGTTGAACTGCTGTAAGGATTTAGAAGCACACTTCGGTGTTTGGGTCAACACACTTGGATCCTGCTCTCTCAAGAAGGAAATTTATCTCATCTGCATAGTGTGAGAGTTTAGGGACTAATTCATAGATTTTAATGGTCTTTTCATTTACTGCACTGCATGAGGTGACAGTCACAGTTTGTTTTGTTCTGCCTAAATTTGATTTTATATCATCTTCACATATGGCACTTCAGCATTATCACCACTGGGCTTTCCCCATAGGAGCTGTATACTCTTGTTCTACAGTTCCTGATGTGACAGGGTACATAGAGAATGGCTCTGGATAACTGAGCCTGTCAAGAAAGGATAGATAGAGAGGAAAATAGATGTGTCATTTCTTTGTCATTCAGCTGCACCATAAAGCTACTTTCAAAATGTGACTAGTTATTTGGTGAAGATAAGAGTTTCCGGCTAAAGCTCTATGAATGAAATGGTTGCATCTCAATCTCACATAAATATAAGTATGCACTTGATTCTTAGTAATATGCCAGTGACTCATCTAAATGCCCAGCAGAGTCTCAGACTACAATCATGTGATAGGACAAAAAGCTCAAGGCTGAGCTTGGAGAAAAGAAATATATGTAAATCATCATCATCATCCTAGTTATGGCATGTATATTTATTATTGTTCACACTGTCTATTGAGAGCTTTCCATGTCAGGCACTGAACTCAGCCCTGTTCCAAATATAATCTCATTGAATCTTTGCAACAGTTCTGTGAGTTATATTCTATGATTAGTGTCACTTTACTGATGAGAAAAATGAGGGTCAGTGAAGTTAAGTAACTTTTCCTAAGGTATATGATTAAATGACAGAGCCAGAGTTAGAACCAGACTCCAGACCCCAAGCTATGCCATGCTGTCTCCCATGGCTATGTGTTTTATTTTTCATCTTTCAACTGTATTCCAAAGACAGAAATAAATGTGTTCTTTTTTAGATTATCTACATGCCCTTTATCCATTATCTTTCCATAAGCATAACTATTTCAGGAGTTGACTTTGCCTTGAAGACAGTATGTCAAATTTTATACTCAGATAAAGGTCGCGGAAGTAGTGAGCACGTGCCTATGGGATGAATTTGTCTACTGTGAATTGTATATCATCCCAACACTGTGGTTAGAATGACTATATTTATTATGTGGACTAGGGTGGAAATGAGGAGTGGGTAATTGTGCTCCAGCACTAAAAATTCATTACAGAATTTACCTGAGAATTCATGAAGTTTCCAAAAGATCCTGTAACATGCAGTTACATTCACATTCCTGAATATTGCTGACTTCTTCATTTAATTAAGTATCCTATTTTAAAGCCATATAAAATGCATTAATGCTCTATGTATCTTTTGACATACGGCCAATTGTGTATAACACTCTCAATCTGCCAGCTGTGTCTTAGGAACAAAAATATTTTGTTTTCAGACAGCTTGACAGAAATCCTGAAGTTTGTGAGAAAACAGAACTTCTTAAAAATGTGATTTTTTTTGAACCACTGGAAACTCTGGGGTGATAATCAAAAAAGAAGAGTCCTTGATTTTACCATAATAGCAGCCTTGTTTTTTTTCAATAATAACATGTTGCCAAATTGTATTCACCTTATTTTCCACTGTGACTTCTAGTTAGTCCCTTTATTTTTTGTTTCAGGATCTGATAGAATAAAGAATGCTTCTCTGGTCTGGGCCAGACTGTGCTTTCCTGTGTTAATCACAAAAAGAAAATTTTAGGACGCACAGAGACTGGTTAAAGGGATTTAGACCCTAAGAAATGTCATGTCTAAAACATAATTAAATGTTATTTTCAGTGTTTTCTTCCCTCTGCCTTAAGGACAGAATCTTCACTTGCTCAAATTGCTTAGAGCTGGTGATTGGGACAGATGGTGGGCAGGGAAGGGGGTGCTATTGCCTTTACTCTGAGCCTTGGAGCTCTGGCTCAGAGGGGGTTCTGACCCCCTTTATTACCTCTACCAAGGGAGAGGACGGGAATCTATGATGACATGTATTTCTAATCTCTGCCAAGGCTATAATCATATTAGACTAGTGTTTTGCAAACTCTGGATTGCAACCCACTTGTAGATTGTGAAATCAATTTAATGGGTTTGACCAGCATTTTAAAAAGAATTTGGAATCGAATATATTGCACGTTTTCAAACTTCTGTTTCAGTTGTGTGTGTGTGTCTCTGTGTGTGCTGGGTCACAATATAAAATGTATTTCTTACTGTCGGCTGCAAAATGACAAGTGTGAAAGCTACTGCACTGGACTTCTACCCTTGACATATCAATTATGATGTTCTTTTGTTTTATTTCAGAAGAGGCCCTTTTTTTTTCCTGAGTAAATTAGGGAGTTCAACAAAAAAGTAGGATTTCTAAACAAAGGACTTCAAGCAGCCAGTTTGCATATGTTGCTCATTCTTAATCAGTACAGATATACAGCTCTGGTGGTACGCCGTCATCTTTCCATCTTAGTAAAAAGGCATATCTTGCATAAGAAAAGCAATCATAATTGATTAATATCATCTGTTTGCATGAGGAAAAAACTAATTATATACCAGAAGTCAAGAGATTCAGATCTAAGTGAAAAATTTTCACAAATACTTACAACTGAACACCCATAAAGAGCAAAGCACAGTTTTGACAAGAGAAGGGGGTCAGGAATAGAAAAAGAAATGATACTCAGGCTCTGTTGTCAAAGGTATTTATAGTCTAGTGAGAGAGACTTGGAAAGCAATAATTCAAGTGAACAACCAATGTGGGATTGTTCAAGTCCTTGGTCTATTGGCTCTCAAATCCATCCCTTGCACTGCCCTGCTCTGTTCTGCATCGTGATGGGCTGACACCTTCAGGTGGCATTTTTAAGGTTCTTTTGTCAACCTGGTTAAGATATCGGAGGACAGGAAGGCGAAACCGTGGTACTCTTCTCCCTCCTTCTTGGTGTCCATGGTGCCAGGTCCCTTTGTAGAAGCCTGTGATGGTTCTAGGTTCCTCTCGGGGGTCCTGACCCCTGGGTTCTGGTTCTGGTTGCATCTGCTCTTCCCTTTGGCCTTATTGTCCAGTTGCTGCAGCAAATTCCTGTTTTTGCTAATTTCTCGATTGCTTCACCATTCTCTTGGCCTCTCACAGATCTTTCATAAGCTTTATAACAACTTTCTTCATTAAATTCCCTTTGTTTTGGGTACTCAGAGTTGTTTCTGTTTTCCAGCTTAGACTAATTAATATGAGTTTAGAATGAGATATTTGTGCATAATTATCATAACAATAACTGATACTAATTTAATGCTTACATATGTCAGGTATTATTCTAAGTGACTTTTATGTATTAACAGTTCTATTTCACAGATGAGGAAACTGAGGCACAAAGAGGTTACTTAAATTGCCCAAGGTCATATGACTGTTAAAGCATTGCCTTGCCCTGATTTTCAGTTTGAATTTTTTTTTCAACTGCCTGGTGCTTTAGCTGTAGAAATCTTCTTTTAGGTGTAAGCATTCCTCAAATTTATCATGTATTTTGTAAATTCAAGTATCTTTTTTTTGACTTGAATTATAGTTGACATACAATATCATGTTACTTTCAGATGTATAACAGCGATGTGACATTTATATACATTATGAATTGATCATCTAGATAAGTCTAGTAACCATCTGTGACCATACAAAGTTACTGCAATATTATTGACAACATTCCTTATGCTGTATATTACCATCCCCTGACTTACTTATTTTATAACTAGAAGTTTGTACCTCTTACTCCCCTTCATCTATTTTGCACAACCCCCACCCTCTCCCCGATTGCAGAAATTTTTGATACTGAAGGATTGCTTGATCGATATGAATGAAAATTTATTAAGCATCTATTATATACCAAACACTATGAATAGTTGTTATGGTTGAAAAAGGCATAATGACTGTGGTCTATAAATAAACAGCCCCTCTTCCAACCTGATTTTATAAGTGTGATGTCACTGCTAAAAATCAAGGACTAAAATCAAGTGAAATAGACTTCCAAATCCCAGTCAAGTGAGATTTAGATGGCTGCCCGGAAATGATATGTTTACTTTTGAAATAAAGTTGCATTCAGAAATATTGCTCTCTGATCCTCAAAGAAATCATTTGCAGCCTTATCCTGAAAACAAGTACTCCTTAATTTGTCCATTTGAAGTAAACATTCATTTTAGTACCAGGGTAAATCAGGTCGGGGAAGCAATATTTCCTTTGTAGCTAAGCAATCATTGATGCACAACATTATGGTTGTCTCTCGTTACTGTAGTTTGGGGAGCTACTTTTCTCAAACTTTCTCAATCAATATAATATAAATCTATCAGCTACCATCCAAACAACCCTCTGGGTATGGATTATTCAGGATGCATACAAGGCTACTCATATTACGGACTGAAATGTACAATCAAGCAAAATGATGTGCACACAGCTGTTTTATATTTAGTTGGCTTTTTAATGGAGCTAATTTGTTGTAGGGATTGAGGGCATTACGAAGATTTATTTCAAGTTTCAGATGAGATAAAATTATTGTTTGAAGGTGAAACATTAGTTTCCACTCAACTTGAACAGACGTTACTTTTGTATTTTGTAATGTCAGATGGAGTAAAGTGTTTGATATATTAGCACATACAAAGATAATAAGGCTTCACAACACCTCCTCCTCTGTGAAACCAACATCTTAAAACCCCTACTTTCCTTTTATAATGATAAATGTGAATAAAAGCAAAGGTGATATGAATATCACTTAGACTTGAAAACAGTCTATGTGAAAATTAGATGGTGACTGCATAACAAAATGCAGTATTCACCTTGTTCTTAGATTCATATCTTAGTTAAATTCTCTGACAGAAGGTAGGGCTGTTCAATGGCTACCGAATGTGTGGAAGTTGCTTTCACTTATGCATCTTTTCCCCTTGGGCAAAAGTGAAGCACAGAAGAGGGGAGAAAAAGACCTTGAGAGGAGTAAAATGTCATCCTCTGGTTTCAGGAATAACCGGTGCTCTCTCCTGAAACTACACCATGGAAGAAAAGCTTGTTAAGAAGAGAATCAGCACCAAACCATTATGCAGGTGAACTATAGCTTCTGAAATGGAGGAAGTTAGTGACTCCGAATGGAACAGTATTGTATAGGTTGTGAAAGATACATCTATACTGTCAGGAAGTTAACAGGGTACAGAATGTTAATTGTAACAACCATGGAAAAATAGATGGACCAGAACCATTTAATTTTATCAATGGATATTTTTAAGTTATTGAGAAGTCTAAACTTAAGAGGAATGCTAGTCTCACTTTATAAGAATTCCCATTGTTCTTGTTAGCTCATTATGAAGACCTGGATTTGTTGTTTAATTTGAAATACTAGCAAGTAGAACACATACCTATTCCATTCTAATTCATTCTCCATTCTTCAGTCAATGTGATATTTCTAACACATTTAAACATATCAATTCCCTGATCAAAACATCCCAGTGTTTCTCCTTTTCCCTCAGGGTAAAGTTCAAATTTCTTAATATAACTTACCAGTTCCTGCCCAATCTGACTTTGGCTTATTATCTATGAGGTTTAAGCCAGGTGGGGGTAGATATCTGTGGTAGATTGAAAGAGCCAGTTTTTTAGCCTTTTCCATTACAAGATGGAGTCTGTTTTCCCACCCTATGAATACGGGCTGGCCCTGTGACTTTCTCTGATTACTAGAACATCACAGAAGTCAGAGTGTGTGAGCTCTGAGCCTAGTTCTCAAGAGGACTTGCAGCTTCCGCTCTTGCTTTCAGGGAACCCTTCCACTGCTCTGTGAAGAGTCCTGGGCTAGCCATCTTGAGCATGAATGACCACATGAGGAGAGAGACCCAGCATTGATGAGCCAGCCCAGCAAAGTTCAGCCAATATTTCTGACCCATGGAAATGGGAGCCAATAATAATTTGTTCTAAGGCACTAATTTTTAGGATGACTTGATATACAGCAAAAGCTAACACTGTCTTATTTTCCATTGTTTACCTTTTCGATTTTGATGAAAAATATGCTTTTTTAATCCCATCATAAAATGAACAGAATCATGACCCATGTTCCCCAAATTCTATGTTTCTGTGACAGTCCGTGTATTTCTGAGAATTCTATCCCATTTGTTACAGCTCACCAACCCCATCTGCTCTGGGAGGTTGTGGGGATGATGTTGACACAGGGATGTTAGATGTGGGGAGGGATGCTCCTAGAGCTGAATCTAGTTAGTGCAGGATTATGCATGAAAATCCTTGATTCGATGGCTTGTCAGGTAGGGACAGGGTGATGCTGGCTTCCACAGCTATAAAGTAATTATGAATGGGTTTAAACCCATGAAGTTGCATTAAAAATCAATCTAAAAATAACTGAGGGTGCAGACATGAAGTGATACCTATTCCCATGGGAAAATATTTTGACTAGCTTGTCAGCCCTTAAAGAACCTGAAATTCCATTAGAGATGAGCTGAGTACTCCCTTCTCCGGGTGAAGAATAGATCTTGGCAGGCTACTTGAAGTCTGAATTCTATCTGGGACTTCAAGGAATTCCTGTGAATAGGTGTCTCAACTTTAAGGTTCTCCAAAGATTTTGGTCAAGGCAGGACAGGGTGAAGTAAAGCTCCTCCTCAAGGATTCCTGAGGCATTGCCTCCCCTCTGGACTCCCCAGATTTCTAACTGTGGCCGGTGAGCCCAAATTACTTGGAGTTACAGTCACTGCCCTGAAAATCTATCTTTCCGAATCTCTTTTCTCTACCCTGACAGCTGTATCTCTTCAGGGGGTCTTAATTCTAATTAGAATAGTATTTTAGGTACCAGGTCACATCACCTCCTCTGGGTTTTCTTTACAGGTCAACTTTATCTTAAGTAACTTTCTCCCAGCACCATTTGGCATGTAACAAAGTGACTTGAAATCTTACTGACATAGGTGAAAATTCTGCTCTGGCATTATTAGCAAAGTGACCTTGGACAAATCACTTAACCTCTCTGGGTTACTCTAAAAAATGAGTATACTACCCACCTGGCAGGTTTGTTGTGCTCCAATGACATCATGCTTCCCCAGAACTTTCTCCATATCACATGGATTTACCATCTCCTTCAGAATCATCTATTTTTCTTTCAGTCAGTCATTCAATGATATTTGTTGAGTTCATACTCTGTGCTAGCCACTGTTCAGAGTAATCAGAGCAGTCAAAGATTGCTGTCCTTGAGGAGCTTACATTCTAGTAGGGGGAGACAGACCATAAAGAAAATAAATGAGTAAAATATATAGTATATAGACAATGATAAGCACTTTCAAGGAAAATAAAAGTAGAGCAGAATAAGTAGGGTAACAAAGGCCAAGATGGAGTGGGGGTCGCAGTAATCAAGGTAAGCTTCATTGAGGAAAAGTGTTTGAGTGAAGATCTTAAGGAAGTGAGTGAATTAGACAAATGGATATTGGGGGAAGAAAACTCCAGGCAGAAGGAAGAGGCCCCAAAGCAGATGGCATGCTTGACATGTTTGGGAGGTAGCAAGGAGGCCAGTGTGACTGGAGTGCAGGAGAATGAGTGGGAGAATAATATAGGAAAAGGTCATAGAGATCACGGGGACTAAATCATAGAGGACCTCATGGGCTATTGTGAACACTTTGGCTTTACCACTGGTTGCAATGGAAATGTTTTATAGGGTTTTGAGCAGAAGACTGATGTGATCTGATTTTCATATTTGTTTTCTTAGTTGAAAATAGACTCTAGGGAAAGAAGGAGGAGAGCAGGAATACCAGTTGGGAGGCTGTTGCCGATGGTGGTGGCAAGGACCAGGGTGGTAGCTGTGGATGTGGTGAGAAGAAGTCAGATTCCAGACATATTTTGAAAATAGACCAAGACTTCCTGATGAATTAGACATGGAATGTAAGAGGAATAGAGGTGTTAAAGATGACTCTAAGATTTCCAGACATTTTATGTAACACATCCTTCTCACATCCCCCCGTTAAAACTTATTGGCTTTGTGTTCTATTCAACCAAGTTCTCAACACTCCCAACTAACTGATTAATGAACAAATGCTATTTCAGTAGAGTTCTGGTTTTAACTTATTGTTTTAGGCTGACCCTAGGTTAAGCAGCCAAAGAGTGTAGAGATGCTTGATTTATTGGGCCGAGGTTCAATAAAGGATTAGGACCTATTAAGTCCCTTACCAGGAAATCTTTACGCTGCAAACCCAAGTTCTTGTGACAAGCCTGGTTCCATGCCTCCATGGAACCTCCATGCCAGCCTGGTTCCTCACTATGGCAGCTCACTTTTGTTTAGACTCAGAATTACTTTGGCTCTGAACTCCCTCAGGTATGTAATTAGAGATTATATCTAGGTTTTTAAAAAGACCTCAGAAGGCAACACCTAATGTTACAAGTGGTAGGAACATTTATCCGCATTCACCCTAATGCATCTTATTGGCCTTCCAAATTAAGTCCTTTAAACTTAGCTCTTAAAATAGAAGCTTCCCAATTCCTTTCCCACCATTCAGTCCAATAAGTTTACGTTTGAAGTTGCAAAGACAAATAAGTGTTCCTATGAAGAAAGCAAAATGCTTTATATATCAAATGTGAGAGCCAATTCTTCTTTGCTGGATTAATCCCAGAAGCATGACCATCGATTTACTCCCCAAAATCATCACTTGAGGAAATGCATGAAAGAGTGGGTCAAGAAACACCAAAATGTATTTACATTTGAGTTGACATAGAGAATTTGTTTCCAGGTTTCATATGTTTACTTTAGCAAAAAAAGAAAATCTAGCATTTAGTTAGCTCCTTGCTCAGGAACTGCTAGGACTAAGAAGGATTCAGCTATTGACCATTTCTTCTCATTTTTTAATAGATGTTTAAGTGAAAACAATAAAACAGTATCCACCAGTGTTTTGTGATTCCTTCCTTAAGAATTTTCTATTTCAGAGTCAACTAAAAAGATTACAGCAGTATTTAAAAATTGTTTCCAAAGTCACTTTAGGGAAGGTGTTGATCAACAGAGACATGCCTTTTCATCTTTTCATGAATCAAGATGAGACATTTTGTCTATTTCATTCTCTTGCTACTCTTTACCTTCAGAAATTACTTATTCTTTGTTTGTCTAGAAAACTACCCCTGACCATGTTTGTTCAGCATAAGACCTTTGGAATTCCTTCATTCTTTCTGTAAAAACAACAATTTAGCACTAGGAAATCTAGTCAACTATTTTGTAATTGGTTTCTATTGTTACTTTAATGTAGCTTTAAAATTTGGAGCTTTGTAAAAGCCCAAATATTTTGAACTGCTACATTTTAATAGCATTTTAACAGTGCATAGAATATTGTATACAACAGTTCGACACATGCTTGATAAATTGTTATAATTGTTCCTTAAATTCGCTGTGATAGAAAGTGTTATGTAGCACCACATACTCAGTTTTCCAAAATGTTAGCTGTAATAACTGCCACTGTTTTGCTTTACCACATTGAGTTGCTATTTCATTTGGGTATTAATTACCATCTATATTAATTTCTGCCTCATTTTTATTTTTATTTTATAAGATGGTAGAATATAAACTTGATAGTGAATTTAAAAAAAAAAAATTATTTCAGACTCTGTTGTTAGCCTGCCTTCCCTACAGTACAAGCTCCAGTGGCTAAATATAGTGTGATAACATATTGTTGAAATGGAAATCTCCTGATAATATGGCAAATGTTTAGGAAACCATCTTCTGAATTGCTGCCAAAACACAATAAATCTCCTAGATTAAAATAATATCTGAGCTGTTCTTATGGAAAAAAAATGACCACCAAAATAACTGACATTATTTTTATATCTGTTAGTTTCAACAACATTTGGGGTCTCCCCTCCGACTGTCTGTGGAATTCTTATAGGTTTTCTTTGTTTTAAAAGCTTTTTCTTTTTTTTTTTTTATTTGTTTGTTTTGGGGACAGTAAGGGAGATTTCCACCTTTGCTAAATTGATTTCTACTTGATGTACAGACAGAGCAAAACATTCCATTGCTTAATTTCTTGCATTAATTTTTACCATACTGGCTCTGACATGGATTTGAATATGATGCAGCTTATACATTTCTAAATAGAAATAATAGAGAGTAAATGTTCATTGTTTTACAACTGCGTTATATTGCTGAGGATTTTTGAAGATGATACAGACACACACTGAAAATTCAACAGATGACCTTAAAGTGCACTAACGTTTCAACTGACATTTTCGTACATGATTTATACTTTGCCCAGTGGTCAGACAGTGAATCAGTCAAGCTGACTTCTCCTGATTCATGAAAAGGTGAAAAGCTGTGTTCTCTGTGACTCAACACCTTCCCTGGGGTGATTTTGGAAACAGTTTTCAAAGACTTATTCGAACTTTTTTAGGCTGACTCTGAACTTCAAAGCCCTGAAAACAAAGAAATCAAAACAACAAAATGATAAATAATATTTTGTTATTATATTTGTAAAATATGACTCCTTCAAGACTGGATGGTATTTTTAAAATCATTACTTCTTTCTCACCAAGAAATATATGCATTTTTATTTATTATGAGAACTGGTCCAATGATATTTTTCCTTCATATTTTTGATATGGACTAGGGAATTATGCACATATTTGAGAATCAGGACATATTTAGAATTTCACAAAGATTACTCAAAAAAAAAATGGGTCCAGAAAAATTTGACATTAGAAAGCAAAGCAAATTATTCCCAGGAAGAGGCAAAGAGTATTTGGAGGATGACAACCCAAATAGATTTAGCTGTAAAAAGCACTTTTTACTTTTACAAGAAGAATCAAATCCAGAAAGCAGTTATATATAACAAGGTCTTTTACTTAGGTGATAGAAACTGATTTGTTTTTTCCGAATAAGCACATACATACAGCTGTTTTTGCCAAGTGCCAAAGCTTTGGGCAGTATATGCAGAGAAGAGACAAAGGCTGCCCTTGCCAATAAGAACCCCCAGAGTCAGAAGTTCCACAAGTTTTAGGAGTAATGGAATGTATTGTTGCCTTGAAGAGTACATAGGTTTCATTCCTAGGAGTTCATTATTTAAAACCATGTAAAGTCCTTCCAAATCAATGGAGGAAGACTGTACATACAGTGATTGTTAAAGACCAATGGAGGAACAAAGGAAAGAACTGAGTGCCCCATTAACCTCTCCTTCTCATGTCAGAGCAAAATCAGAAATGAAAGGAGAAGGTAAAGTTGAAAAAGAAATAAAAAAAGACCTAATTCTATGAACAACGCACATAACAGAACTGATAAAAGCATAAAAAAAAAAAATCAATCCTTTTTCTCACATCATCTGTATGAGCCTAGGACTGGAAGCAAAGCAGTATATAACACTTGCTTAGCAGAATGTGTTATGGCACAATTCATTGCCATAAACAAATAGCAGCAATCTACCTCCCCTTTGAAATGAAATAGAGATCAGTAAGCAGCCCTCATCATATCAAGGGACTTCAGTAAACAGATATGTAGATTTTGGTGTCTACAGAGTATCAGATTTTTAGAGTTTAACTGATTATATTCATCTAACTAGGCAGCCTGTTTGGGTTTGAAACACATTGCAGATTCAGTCCATTCCTCCTATATTTTAGGGCCTTCGAGTTTCATTAGATAAGTTTAATTTTGGGGGGGGATATTTGGGGGGAGGTTCAAATGATAGAGAACTTTTATTGTAGTTAAGCATTCTATTAGTCTGTAAGGCCTATAACTTTGTGTCCTGGTGACAAAATTCAGTCTTGTGTTTACAACAGAAATGGAGGCCACCACAATGCTTTATAAAACAGGATAAGTCAATGGGTTTTTTCATTCTATAGCAGGTTTAGAATTTCAAAGCGTAGAGTGTATTTCTACTTGTTGATACAAGTCTTTACTGGACAGTTGCTTTGAGCTACTAACCTTGGTTAGAGACAGGATTGGGGAGAGAGATAGCAACTGAATCTCCAAATAGTGAGATTTTGTAGAAGTTACTGTAGAAACTTCAGAGAGATGTCATTGACCATAAAGTTGATAACTACCTGATTACCACTACTCAGAAATGACAATTCTGGGTTTATTACATATGAAATCATACTTTGTATTCAGCATTGGGAAAATATTGCTGTTAAAAGATGACATGTTTCTGAAAACCTAAATTATTTTAGGACATCTGATAACTATACAATCTATTAATGTAGCTATTCCATTACCCTGTTTTTATCTTTAGGTCCCAAAGAAAGAAACAAACAAACAAAAAAAAACAAATTTGGAATCACTTCTTCTCAGTTCAGGAATATAAGAGCTAAAAGCAGAAAACATTAGCTTTAATAATAATTGAAGTAAGCTTCAGTCTTGGGAATCATGAAAACCAAGATTTTTTAATTTTCAAAGCTATTATCTATGGTATTGACCTGGTTCATATACAAAATGGTGGGTGTGATGAAGGACATAGAAAAGATTAGATGCAGCCAAAGAATAAAACAGAAACCTGAGAAAGAAAAGTCAAGAATGGAATAACAACAATGCAAGTCAGCAAAACCAAGGTTAATTTTTATACTAAAGTTTTATGCTCTATATATGTCACATGAAGTCTAAATTACAAGGGCATAATCTTCAACTATCAATAATTTAGTTCTTGGTAATGGATTTTGAATCATCCATAAAATATACTCTTTTTTTTCTTTTTTTACTCCTTATAGCTTATTATGGACTCTGGAGACAGACTGCCTGGGTCTGATTCCCAGCTCTACCACTTATTGGCTGTGCAAGGCTAGGCAACTCACATAATCTCTTTATGTCTCAGTTTCTGAAAAATGGGGATACATGGTTTGTTCTGAGTATTAAGTGAGTTAACATATGTCAAACACTTAGAATAGTGCCTTCTGACCTACAGCAAGTAATTTTATATACATATATGTGTGTGTTATGATTATTACTAGTAACACATCCATAAAATATAAATAGTAGAAGAAAAATGAGAATATATAAAAATATAGATTTATATTCATTCATTTAACATTTACTGAGGTCCTAGTGTGTGCTAAACATGATATTAATTGCTAAGGATACACAGATAACAGAGTCTCTAATTATGGGCAACCTGGCAATTATGAAACAGTGTGATGAATGTTGCATGGTAAGGGAACCTAATTCAAGCTAGTGAATCAGTGAATGCTGCCTAAATGCAAGTACCCATTAAAGGAATTGTAAAGAGTTCAGGATCACTGGATTACAGAGTGTAAGGGGTAAGTGTTGAGATATGAGACCAAAACAGTAAGCAGGGACTTTGAATGCCATACTGAAGGGAGTAGATTTCATCCTGAGAGTGATAGGGAGATACCAAAAGATTTCAAATTAAAGGAATGTCATGACCTGATTTAATTTTTAAGATAAAGCTGTTGGAAGAGTGGAGGATGGATTGAAGGAAGAGTGTAGGGGAGCAAAATAAAATATGAGATTAAAGATGAGACCATTTCCATAATACAGGTGTAAAATGATAAGGATCTAAATGAAGCAATGGCCATAGGGATAGAAAGGAAAAGACAGACTCCAGAGATGTTTAGGAGACATAATTTACAGGATTTGGGGATCAGCTTGGATTGGTGGGCAGCATAAGGGAAAAGGATTAGTTAAGGACGACTTCAAGAATTTTACCTCAGGGAAATAGAAAATATAGGAAGAAGAGTAATTCTGGAGAGGGAATTGTGTATTCGAGTTAGGTCATGTGAGCTTAAGTTACCTGTTAGACATCCACATAGTAGACAGTTTTACATGAGTCTGAATGTCAGGAAAGAAATCTGAGTTGGAGATAAAGACCTGAAAACTGGCAGCATGTGGTGATAGCTGAAGACAAGGGACTGTGTGGGTTTAGCCAGGAAGAGAGGGAATGATTACTTGGGAAACAATACTTAATAGATTCATTTTAAAAGAGGAAATCTGGGAGATGAGTGAGGAGGAGTATAGAAAGAAGTAAAAGGAACCCCCACTGGTTTCTCTTAACTTTGTTAAGAGAGTCAAGGAAATAGAAAATGTTATGAAGGGTAGAGGTGGCAAATGATGTTATGATGTCAAATAAGATTAATTCACTCCACATGCATTATAATGAGTACAAACCATATGCCAGATCCTCTTGTAGGGATATAGAGGACAGAAAGAATCCTCTGGATTTTGCAACAATGGGGTCATAGATGATGCTTACTAGAGAAGATTCAGGATTTGATGATGGCAACATCCAGATGATACAAGTGGCAGGGAGTTGAGAGGATGGTAGTGACACAGTGGATAGAAAACATAATAGAGCAATTCTGGAACCCTGATGGACCCAGCTAGCATGGAAGCCTTCCTACTACAAACACCTGAAAAGACTGGATAAAAGATAACCGAAGTTTCAAATACACATTTAGATATCTGTGCTCCCAGGAGGCAAAGAGAAATCTCTACATGTCAGAGGAAACTGAAAGATAAATTGGTAGTTACACAAACCAATAATTTGTCAGCCATGTAGTATGGGCTGGCACGGGCATGGGGTGAATAAGTAGGGAGAAGAATTTTTAAAGGTCCATACTAGCTAGGAGCTTTGGTTTTTAATACCGACAAAAAAAGGACTGGAAGTAAGCTCTTGGGCCCACTCAAGGTGGAGGCAACAGAATTGAGATGTGTGTGATTCCCAAAGAAATAGAAAATCAGAATAGACCATTAAAGAAACTGAACATGCCATATAACTATCTACTCTTCTACATATAAACACAATAATGATCATTAACAAAAATAATAGCATGATTTTAAGTTATTTTCCCCAAACATCAAAGATCTCTATAATATACAAACTCTTCTGGAGTTTGAAAAGTTCAGTTTCTCCAACTCAGTTTTTAGAACAACTGTAATTAAAGATGATACCAGAAATGAAAATTACAGGCAATCTCACCTAGAAACATAGGTAAAAAAACTCCAAAATAAGATTGCAGCAGACAGAATTAAGCAACAGATAGTAAAAACAAGTAAATAAATAAATAAAATTAAAATCATGACAAATTAGATTTTAACCCTAGTGTGTCTAACATTTCATTATTTTTATTAACATTCCGGCCCCTCCTCACAACATACATCTTTTTCCTCATCATATCTAGCTACAGGGGTTGTTCTTTCACATAGCAAATATAGTGATAGTGATTTTTCCTGCCCAGGCTCAAGATAAGTTATGAATTAGAAACTACCTAGAAATATTCCGTTTAACTGACTAGCTTAATGGGAAAGAACTTTCTAGAAGAAGTCCATGTTCCTTCAATAAGTTAACCAATAGGCTGTCAAAATTTATTTTATTAGGAAGAAAAGGAGCATACGAATGCATATGAATACAAATTCCTATTGTGTAAACACTCATGTAGTTATAATACAGAAAGGCTACAATCATATCTTAATTTATACTTAAATGTAAACTGCAGCAACTCTGCCTGTTGGAGACAGACTCCTGCTTTAATGCCGCAATTTAAACCCCACACCTTCATTCCATCGATTGTATTGGGTTTCCATTTTGAAGGGAAAATATTATTTTTTCCCTTTGTGAAAGAAATTCATTCTCTTCACTTCCTTGACCACTTCCAAAATATTTGGAATGATGCTTCACATTTTCAAAAATGATGTCCAGGGTTACAAATCTGGAGGCTCTGGATGTGGTTAACACACTGTAGGTGTTCAGGTTATACTGGAATATTCTAGTTAAACTGAGAGAAAGAAATCATCTTGCAGGCTTAGTTGGTCTTTTGAAAATAAACATTTTTGAAGTGTTAAGAGAGGATGAATAGCTTGTCAGTATGGCATCAGTTTGTCCAAAAGTATTGAGCAAGCACCTACTTTGTGCCACATACAATGCTAGGTTTGGAGGATATAACTCATAAGTCAGACCTCACCCTTGCTTTTATGGACATAATGGATTGGAAACAGCCCTAGTTTCCAAACTCTCCAGCCATCCAAAGCAGCCAACTATATATTTTCCTCTTTTTCCTTCCTCCCAGGGACATGCTTCTGTCTGCTTGGTTTAACAAACCATACTTATAGAAAGAACCTGCTTTGACTGAATAAGGTCAGGGTCCTTTCATCTTATCATAGTAGCCTCTGTCCATTCACAGAAAACATTACACCAGAGGTACAAATTACTTGTAATTTATCTGAAAACTTTATAAGTTATCCATTCACAAAATCTTTCCATGTTTGAACTCATTTAAAAGGAAGAAGAAGACGAGCTTTTGAGATGCCTAAAGGAAACGTATTTCTTAAGACCCTCAAGAAAGGAATCCAAAAATGTGTCAATAAGGAGTGAATGATTAAAACATTGTAAACTTGGGGCCTCAAGACCAAATAAAGTACAACACAGTTGTTAAATGAATGACTGCATAAAAATTGCATTTTTTAACAATTTTGAAAATTTGATGATTTAATCGGGGGGATAATCTAGATCAGATTCATTAGAATTTATTGGACTAGTGGAGATTAAACTAGATTCAGGATGTTGGAGTACCAGAAGTTGTGTTTACTTCACTTGTTTTATTTGAGGGATACACTGCAAACACAAATGCATGCAGAATAAAGAATTAATCACATTTAAAAAACATTGAAACCCTATACCATATCAGTGTACTTTACTTTCAGTTGTAATGAGAAGAGAGATTATTCCTCTGGTGCCAATTTTGTGGATAATTAAAAAACTTTACCAGCTTTTGAATATTGTCTTCTTATCCATTCTGTTCACAAAATATACCATCTGAACTATTGATATAAAGGAAGATCACAGAATCAGAGTAACCTGTTTTAATACCTTTCCATCATCATTTGCCACTAACATTAGGCACATGTTTATCTGTAAAATTTATTCCCACTGTATTTACTTGGATGCTACGCCACTGATCTGTTCAGAATAGCAATCACACAAGCTATAAATACTGTAACAATGGAGGGAGTTCTGCTTTGCGTAAATTTTCCTCTGGTTGAGAATAGTCTCAATGCCCACGTATGAAAATGGAATGTAGAAATTGCCTATAGTCTTATGAGAAAATTTGTATTGAAAAGCACATAATAAATTAGACTATACCTAAGACTTTTTGTTTAATGAAGAGGATATTGAGGTACATCTGGGGTAGCATGAGCTCTATTAAAAAGAACTTGTTGCTAAGATAGTAGCTATTTGCAGTAATATCTTAGGTGAGAGTCTGAGATCACAATGTTTTACACTTTGGAACACATGTATAGTAATTCTTTTCCTGATACCTTGTGATCAGGTCCCTTTACTTTGGTTTCTTGAATCAGATTTTATACTTTGTGACCCAGTAGGTGATAGTGGTATACTAAAATAGGTGTATACCTCTCATAAGGGCTAAAATCATCCAGTGTTTGCTAGTTCCCATTCAAATGAAAGTGGTGTATATAGCATCATGTAGGACTGCTGGGGCTCGGCTAAATGGATTTCCAAATAACTTATGTCTAACCCTGTAAGGACCATTGCTTTTGTTTAAACCTTTTCTTCTCAAATGGATACCACCCAAAATGTATTGTACTCTATAAGATTATATGAAACACAATTCAATCCCTTCTTAATTACTCAGAGTTATCAAATGTATGACTATAGATACACATTCAGTTGCTAAATAAAATTATATAAGTACTGAAGCCAGGAACTCACTCACTTGAAAAATTACTTTTATTGGACTGAGTTTTGGTCATTTTTCTCTTTCTCATAAAGTAGAGGATTGTTAAACAGTGTGATCTCCTGTGGGTGTAGCATGACTACCTTTCTGCAAAATTGATTGTTCAATCAAAATCCAAAGAAGCCTTCTCCTAAATCATTGTTTTATTTCCCATAAATCTTTACTGTTGCTATAAGTCTCTTTTGGACTTGTCAGCAGCATCCTGAACATCATCTGCTATTTCTTATACTATTGCAATGTACCATAGTTTGTTCTTTCATTAAAACTGTAACTCTTCAGACTAAAAAGAAAAAAAAAAAAGCCCTATGGCTGGTATGCTTATAATGAAACACAGCAATGTATTTAAGGACTATTGAGAGGTAGTGGCTATTCTCAACCTCCATCCACCACCATCAAATACACACACATGTGTGTTTCCACCCCTGTCAAAGAGCCTGCTGCCTTAGTGTTTACAGGCCTCCTGACAACTCCTGAAAATGAAATGGGTATTAGACTCAGAAGACTACAGGCCATGCAACAATATGATGTCAATTACCTTTTTGCTACTGGCCTTCTTTGGTGTCAGAGTCTCCACTATTGTTTTTCTTTCTCTGATTTTTTATGCTTTTTCCATCCTTTCCCCATGACTTCTGGTTTTTTTTAGATTTCATACTTGGAAGATTGACTTTTCGCAACCGATGAAATGTATTCTCTATTGATGAAACAACCTCTCACAGTATGAGGGGTGACCTTCTCTTGGCTCTTTACTACATTCATTCCCATTTGCTGCACAGAGGCTATTTCTCTAAGAGGCATCTTCTTTCAGCCCTGTTTTAGATACTTGAGATTTCTGAGTATCTGTAAAGTATTCCTCTACTTTCAAACTTATTCCCTCTTGATGATGTTTATTCACTCAAAAATATCTATTAACTGTCTGCCACATGCTATGCACTATGTTAGGTGTTGGAGATCAAATTGAGAGCAAGTTAGTCATGATGCCTGCTTTCATAAAACTTCTAGTCTCGTGCAAAAGATAGAAAACCAAATATTGGCTCTAAATTTAACACTACATATAAGTTCTCTTCCTCCCTTATGCTAACAATAAAATACGGTACTTAAAGAAGTGACAAAATTACATGTCTTTGATACAGCACATCAGAATTAATTCCTACATTCATTTACAGGAGGAGGTTTTTGTTTTGGTTTCATTTGGTTTTATCAGAAACGCTAGACATGGATAAGGCTTTGTGACATTTCTTCTCTGTAACACTTTAGAAGGCATGATTTACACGGGATTCTCTACAGTTAACGAATATGCTATTTTTGAGACTTTATGGCTCCTTATTTAATGGCCATAAATCTAAGAGCAACTATATGTCATGACGTAAGAACTACGAGGTCCCATCTTGAGACTTCTTCCTTTAAAATCAGCATTTTGTTTTCAATGTTTAAATGTTTTAAATTTGGTTAATACTACATTTCAAGAAAATTAATAGCATTTATACATGCACATATTTATTTATTTATTTATTTATTTTAAAGTGAAAGAAGCTTTATTCAGGGAGATACACACACCATAGACAGAGTGTGGGCCATCTTGGAAGGCAGGAGGCACCAGAGGGTATGGGGTTATCAGTTTTTATAGGGGTGGGTAATTTCATAGGCTAATGAATAGGAGGAGTATTCCAGCTATTTTGGGGAAGGGGTGGGGATTTCCAGGAATTGGGCCACTGCCCACTTCTGACCTTTATAGTCAGCCTTGGAACTGTCATGGTGCCTGTAGATGTGTCATTTAGCTTTCTGATGTGTTACAATGAGCTTATACTGAGGCTCACAGTCTAGTGGAAGTCGACTCATCTGCCATCTTGGACCTATTTGGTTCTAATCAGTTTATGTTGTATCCTCGGGCAATGTCATTCTTTTAAAGGTTGTGCCCTGCCCCCTTCCTATCTCATTCCTCCCTCAGAGATTTTACTCCAAATCTTATGGGAAGCAGAAAGGTGATGGTCTGTCCTCTGTAGCTGCTTCAGGGCTGAGTAGGGGCATCAACCTTGCCTGTCAGGGAGTAAAAATCTCTGGATGCCTGATCTAGGGGCCCTAGGGTCAAGACAGCTTCTTGAGGGTTGTAAGGGCTGGAAACTTGGGATCTTGGCATAGCCATCATCTTGATGTAGAACTGTTATAACTGCTTCTGTAGCTTTCATGTGAATCTTCTGGAAGATGAAGCTCTCTTGTAACAGTATCAGAGTACAACAATAACTGTCTATAAATGACAAAAGACTTAAAAGGCATAGTTACACATCTGATTACAGTGTAACTGATAAAGAAGCTTGGTTACTGTTGTACCTGCACCTATTTAAAAAGAGAAAAAAATAACTTTGGAATCTGAGTTTGGTGTGGCTTTATGCATTGGAAATAAATTTTTTTTAATGAATATGTCCATGTATAAACTCTTGCTTTTAACCCATGTCTTTCTTCTTACTCCCATATACTGCAGATACTTGGCCTAGAGATGTTTATTTCCAAACATAATTTTCAATAAGTTTGCATTTTTACAGTCAAAAAGCAGCTCATAGGTTTTCAAGTAAAATCTGGAGCACTTTATAATTATATTGTTGAATACACAAGAAGCTTGCTGAATTTAAAAGAAGAGTTTATAGTTCATCTGAAAAAAATAGTATATCAATAAAATTGATGTATTTATGGGCAGTTTTAATATCATATATTCCTTAATTCTAGAGTCTCTCCATCAGATCAAAAGTAAATAGAAATACTAGCAACTTATTAGATTGACTTTTAATTATAAGCCTTTTGCATAATAATTGAGGCAAATAAGTATTTATTGAGCATCTATTGTATACCTATGGCAGAATATTGCTAGAAGCTTCAAATGATCAAGGATAAGATATCTGTAGATGATGCATCCAGAAAGGTAGTGACCTTAGGGAGAACACTAAAATTTACCTGTAGTGTTGAGGAATCTTCTAGATTCTGTACTAACTCTGCAGCTAGGATTTATAGACAACCATACTCAATTTAACCTAACTAATTGTGATTCCTCTCATTTCAGGAGCAGTGTAATTGATGGAAAAAGTATTGGACTTGGATGTAGAGATCTGAGTTTCAGTCTCAACTTTCCATATTTTAATCTTGGGCAAGTCAATTCAGCTTTCTGAGCTTCAGTTTCTTTGTCTCTAGAAGGGAAAAAATATAACTCATCCTGCAAACCTCACAGGATGGCTGTGAGAATCATAAAAGAATGTGCTTGTGATCTAATGTTATGTCTGCAAATGTAACATTATCTTTCCATTCACATATTTATTTATTAACAAGTATATGAGGGTTGCTTTGGATTGTTTATGTGGGATAAAAGAAATATGGAACTCTCTTGTGCTATTACACAGCCTATCCATCCCTTTTGCAAATTTGATCAAGCTTGACATATTCTTGAGTGCATAATTGGTGCTACACTGCTATGTACTTTGTACTTTAAGGAATATACCTAGAAGAATGTCTTCACATTTGAGTTATAGTTTCAAGTTTTCATTTTCTTCTAATGCTCAGAGAGACCAGTGTTTCAGTGTGCCAAACATGTGTGTGTCATTTGAACATAAAGTGAGTGGGTCATATTCTTCCAAAGAAGCCAAAATGCTATATTTTAAAAAGTTGGGCCCAGTGGTGTTCTCTGCCCACAAGAATATATATTGCTATTTAATTGCTAAAAAATTGTCAACCTCTGTTTCTCTTTATTTTTTATCCTGAAAAACTATGTGCATAATTTTTTTTCTATGTTTAGTGGAAGTTAAAATACTAAGCACTAAGCATTTTGATTCAAGAGTATGATTTACCCCTCTTCTAATCAGAGAAATAAGTATCCCTTTACATTTGTGGTTTTCCTTTCATTTCTTCTGTCCCTTTTTCTGGTTCTCTCCTTTTTCTTCTTGTTGAAGTCTCTCTTTTCTGCAACCATCCCACTCTCCCCACCTCCCAACCACCCCATGACCTTTTCAGATTCACGTTTTATTGTGTTTGCAAAAATTTTCCCCTCCAGTGCTTTCTACAATAGTCTCTTCTTTTCAGAGTAAGCTCTTAATTAAAATGAGATAGTCTTCTGGGCAGTGGGGCTTTGTTTTGTTTTACTTAGTTTTGTTTTACTGCCTTTACAATATGATGAGTTAACAACTTTTAAGTTGAGAAAATAAAACTAAATAATTTCCCCTATCAACATTATCTATAATTTAATCTTCTCTCACCCAAACTGTCCTAATTTCTTTTTGTTTCTTCTTCCTTCCTTTTCTTCCTTCTGTCCTTTCTTTCTTTGTTTCTTTCTTTGTTTCTTTGGTTTTTTTTCTTTCCTTCTTCCTTCCTTCCTTCCTTCCTTCTTTCTTTCTTTCCTTCCTTCCTTCCTCCTTTCTTTTTTGGCATGGAGGAGGAGGAGAAAGAGGAAAAGAAAAATCAAGCAAGATCAACAAGGGGTGGGGCCAAGGAATGGAACCAAATGCTGCAATGAAATACTGAGCACTCTTCACCACCGTTCTAGCAAAGAAGGGCCAAGACTCCCACAGAATCACTGATCTGGAGTTTGTCCATTTTGTCTCCTTATAATTTTCATAGTTTCAAGAAGAAGAAGAAGGTGAAATATGATCTCTGGCATAACTCCTTTCTATCCCCATACACCCCACACTATATTGACAGGAGTTACATTATTGAAAAATGTCAAGTTGTTCCCACTAGAGTGTCCTTGCTCACGTAGTCCTGCCATGAAAAACTCAGCCTGCTCTACACAAAGACTTCACAGAGTTCTGCATTAAAATGCTGCCATGGATATGACTGGAACAGATGATGGTTTTGCTACTTATTTCACTAAACAAGTGTGATCCTTCACAGTAGGAACATGTTTAAATTGCTGTTTTGAAAAATGAAGCTCAGTTCATTTGCACAGTTTATATTCTCAAAAACATCTTGGAATATACATGAGTATAACCATGGGTGGACATTTGAAAGTTTGGGATTAAACTGTCTGTTGAGGGCATTCAGAGACATGAGAGAGGTAGAAATGTTTTAAAACCATGAAAGGACTAAACATATTTAAGTGAGTCAAAAATTGAATCACAAACTCTATTTTTGCTTCAGAAGAACAAAAAGAGGACATATTATTATTTCTCATAAGTAACCAAAGGCTTCGGCATTTGCACCTTCAAAGCACAGACTATTGCATGCTTTTTGTTAAAAGGGAATCTTGTTCAGTCTGTCTCACTAGATTTTTCCCTTTCTTCTTCTTTGAAACACACACACCACACCCCTCTTAAAGATACACTTTATTCCTCCCATGTGCCAGAGTAAATCTCTAGTTTGAAGGAATATTTAAGTACTGAATTTAAGTCTCATTATCCCCATCAGTCCTGCTGCTGTTACCAGTGCTGGATAACACAACAACGATCTGAACTGAAAGTTCCAAAACCCATAGAAACTTCTCCTGGCTGTGACCTACTGTCACTGACATTTTGATGCTGATATACTATAGATGAAACCCATAAATGCAATCCTAAATTTCAGGCTTTTGGATTTGTCAGTTTAATTCAGGCATCACCTTAGTTAAAGCTCAACTTACTGTATTTATGCAAAGAAAAGGGGAGGACAGGGGCAAAAGACATTTTCATTCTACAATAAATATTTATCAGACCTTTACAGTATTATAATCAGTGCATGCAGAATAGTGCAACTCCAAACAGCAAGCTGGGTTGCAGTCTGGCAAAATAAGCCCTTCAAAGCTCATGAGCTTACTGCTATTCACCTGGTGGAGTCTCTCCATCACGAAGCTGAGTGAATCCATTAAGCTTATGTAATACAAGCTTAAAGGTGAAATGGAAAGCTCTTAAAAAATAAACTATTTAAATTTCTAAATCAGGAGTGTGCTTTTTGTGCTGAAAACTTAAATATGCCAGTAGTGCCGCATACATTTGTACAATAATGATAATCACATTCACATTTTAAAGCAAAACATTTTAGAGTACATTTCCTTCACAGTCCCAAAAAAAAAAAAAAAAAAAAAAGAAAGAAAATCAAAATCAGTATTCCGGCTTTGCTCTGCAAGAACTGAAGTGTCCATAGCAGTCAGGGAGTACTCTATGCTTTGCAGGTGCTGTCATCAATTCTAATAAATCCTTAATCCAGCCCTTGATAGGCAGGTGAAGAAGAAATTGATTTTTTCAGATGTTTTGGTAAAATGAAATACAGAATATAAGAAATGTAAGCATATACACATAGTTTCACAGATAGAGGATCTTTTTGATTTTAGCATCTAATTTAGTGCAAGGAAAATAGAATGCATCCATCAAAGGTAGTAAATAGGTGTTAAAAATGTATGTGTAGACGCATGACATCATCAGACGCACTGAATGGTGCTGGAGTTTATTACATGCCCAAGCACTTTAAAAAGCAACTCAGCCATAGGCGCAACCCTAGAAGAGCTCGGTGAGATAAGCAGTTGTTCCTTTTACTTTCAGAGAGAGTATGTTTTAATGGACACCTGGACTGAGGCTTAACCTGATTCAGCCAAACTCTGAAATGCCAGCTGCCATGACTGTAGCAAGAACGTCAGAGTCTATAGCCAAGTGTGAGTGAGTGTAATTTTCTTCCAAATGTCGTTTGACCTTTACCTAATTTCCATCAAAATGCTGGTAAAACACCCAAGAGGAAGACACTCTTGTTTTCCAGTTTAATCCTAGCTTTCATAAGAAACTTCATCATTAATAAAAAATTAACCTTCTCAACAGACCATGGATTGCTATGCTTTCTCTTCTTGAAAGAGGTGTCTTCCAAGCTTTCATCTGTTAAAGATTATTTCCTCTTTGGAACTAGACCACTAGTCCTTCAGTTGCGAGTGCTTAGGGAAATGAATAATTTGCTTCAGGGGAAAAACTGTTTCTTATCCTGTTATAAAATGACCTTGAGCTTTGTTCCTCATGACCCAGATTCTCATGACAACAGCAACGGTGACCTTGCCTTAAGGTCCAGGAGCAGATGAAGTGATCATACAGAGTGAACTCAGATTTCTGGTGTTGATTTTTCAGGTATGTTTTAATGTTTCAGCCTTAAATTTCTTTCTTAATAAACAGATGGTTACAATCATGACAAAGGATATCTATAGGTAGTATGTATTCTATCAGATCCACCCAAATAAAAACAGATTTTTCCCATTGGGACAGGCAGCCAAAAGAGTGACAAAAATATCAGTTTGTAGGGACTTTGGCAGAAAATATAGTCCAGGAAATTACACCAAACCTTACTACTGTAATGGACTCTAAATTTTCAGCAACTGAAAACCATTCTGCACCAGCCAATTGGTAATAAATTTAAAGTACCAGAAGATGATTTCAGAGAAAGAAATTGCAGTCATGGAACAACATATTTCTAAGATCAATGGGACATATCTGTCTTACTGGAATAGGATACACTTCTGGAAAATAAAGTAATGATCTTAGAAGGCGGAACAGAGACTCTTTGTAATATCTTCCTCCTACTCCATCTTAGAGGAATGGGATGAGAGTTAAACGTTGTAGGTCTCTTGGAGGTTTTAAGATAGAAGCTAAAAAAGAGCATTTATAATTCAAATCTTCCTGACTATGAAATCTTTTGAATTTATGAAAAATGTATAACATTTATATCTGCTTAATGTACCGTGTTTATAGCTTATGTATTTGAGAAATTCCCATTACAATAGTGGGTACTTCTTTATATTATGCACACACAATAGATAAGCATTAACACATGAAAACAAAATATTTCTTGGTCACCTAGCATCAGTAATAAGCCAATAAACCAAGGATTTAGCAGTTAAAAAAGGAAGGAGATTCCAATGTCAAGAATTCTTTTAGGAAAATACCATGCTTTTCCTTCAAATTTTCAATCGCACAAAGATAAGGATGTTCTTACCTTTTCCACAAAAGATGTCCCATCTTTTTGCAAAAAAGAACTTTTAAAGAAAAACTAAAAGGCTATCTATGTCTTTACAGATGAAAATCAACCTGTAAGATTTTCCCCAGAAGTTCATAAGTAATCATTTGTGTGGCTTACTCAATACAAGCTAATTTATTACAATAATAAAGCCAGTGAGCTCTTACATGTTAGCTATTTTATTTAGTACTTAATGCTATTTATTCAGTCATTCATTCATACTACAAATATTTATTCGATATTATCATGTTGGGCAGTATGCTTGACAGTAGGGATACAGAATAAAAATAAGTCATGTCTTTGTCCCAGAGATTACTCGCAATCTTGTGGATGACAAAGACTAGAGGCAAAATTTGCCTTGTTCAGCCCAAACTGATGAAATTAAGGCCTTTGAGGTTCAGATTTGTCCCTGGAGAATACAAAGTAGAATCAGGGATCAGAGACCACCTTGAGAAATTCGTTAATAAGTAAAATGTTCTCAAGACTTGATTTTGAAATTTGAAGGAAAACAGAATGAGCCCCATACAACCTGAGCAAATTCTCTGAGCAAAGAGCAACTACTGCCAGTACTGATCTATCTAATCCCAGGATTAAAGGCTATCCCAAGAGAGTGGGGAGGTTTGTTTTAACTGGGATTTTGCTACATGAGAATTGCCTGAAGCCCTGTGGGCTCCCTTGCAGAGCTCTTTTCTCCATACAGAGGTCTTTGCTATGCTTTTGCTCAAATAGGTTTATTACGAATTTGAACCCTCCATGTGGTGATATCAGTTGCAAAGAATACAGAAATTCAACAACAGATTTTTTTTACATGTAGTTTCAGTTTTTCCAACCTGTTGTGCGCTGTGTGTAGTTACACATTTGGGGAAATACTGCCACAGAATGAAGTGTTGTAAGGCCTTTACAGAGTGCTTATCTGATACTATTCAAAAAATGGAAACTTTGCTCAGTTCTATAAGATAAGGGCAATCTAACCTTACCTGTGGTGGCACATATCTTATTTAGAGGATATACAATCCTTGCATTGTAGGGAATTATGAAAAAAAATGTGAATTTTTGCTAAAAGTCTCTTACCATTCAAATTTCCATTCATCAGAGTGATTTTGGTGCATGGGGAATTGTATTATCGTGTGTAAACCAGGTACAGAGCATTTAAAACTGTTAAATGAAAGCTTAATATTCCTTTGAAGATAGTATGAGGGTTAAAAAAACATTAAAAAGGTTAAGCATAGTGAGGTGTTCCCTGACCTGAGGGACAAAAAACGATATTACCAGTTAAAATCTAAAAAGCTATCAAATTCATTTTGTCTAGAAAATAGTGTCATTCATTTTAGTTATTTAAGGATAAATTATAATTCAGAGATTAATCATCTTCTAATGAATTCACTCTGTTACTGAATGATGCTTGTTTTCTGCTGCTGTTTCACTTTCTATTCCTTCTCTTTGTCTCTTTTTGGTTAGTCCCAGGACCAGGAAGGATATTCAGTGGGCACACACCTATACCATCACAGTTTGGTAAACTATTGACATAATTCATAGCAATTAATAAATGGCTGCTGCCCTGCATCCCTCAAGTACTATCCTACTACCATGAGGTCTCTACACCTTCTTCCCACAGTTTCCATCCTCCCTAGGACCCTGGAACTAAAGAGGTAGGTCCTGGCAAAGTTATTGGATATGGGGGTTACTCCAGAACCCTTTTCCAGTGCTATGGCTGGCTTCTGTCCTAAATGGTTGGTATCTGTATTTTCCCAGTTGCTAAACATTTTGGAGCCTCTCTTTTCCTAGCTCTTCATATTAAAGTTTTTTTTTTTTTTTTTGTGGTATGCGGGCCTCCCTCTGTTGTGGCCTCTCCCGTTGCGGAGCACAGGCCCCGAACGCGCAGGCTCAGCGGCCATGGCTCACGGGCCCAGCCGCTCCGCGGCATGTGGGATCCTCCCAGACCGGGGCACGAACCCGGTTCCCCTGCATCGGCAGGCGGACGCGCAACCACTGCGCCACCAGGGGAAGCCCTCTCTTCATATTTAAAAGAGGTTAATCAGAGATGGCCCCAAGCAATATTTCTTTTTTTTAAAATTTTTATTGTATATTTTCTTTACAGCGTTGTGTTATATATATATATATATATATATATATCCCTTCTTTTCTGGATTTCTTTCCCATTTAGGTCACCACAGAGCAATGAGTAGAGTTCCCTCTGCTATACAGTAGGTTCTTATTAGTTATCTATTTTATACATAGTATCAATAGTGTATATATGTCAATCCAAATCTCCCAATTCATCCCACCCTGCCCCTTTCCCCCTTGGTATCCATACATCTCTCCTCTATATCTGTGTCTCTATTTCTGCTTTGTAAACTGGATGGGCTATAACATTTTTTTCAGATTCCACATACATGCATTAGTATACAATATATGTGTTTTCTTTCTGACTTACTTCACTCTGTATGACCGTCTCTAAGTCCATCCATGTCTCTACAAATGACTCAATATTTTTCCTTTCTATGGCTGAGTAATATTCCATGGTATATATATACCACACCTTCTTTATCCATTCCTCTATTGATAGATATTTAGGTTGTTTCTATGTCCTGGCTATTGTAAATAGTGCTGCAATGAACATTGGGGTGCAGGTGTCTTTTTGAATTATAGCTTTCTCAGGGTATATGCCCAGGAGTGGGATTGCTGGGTCACATGGTAGTTCTATTTTTAGTATTTTAAGGAACATCCATACTGTTGTCCACAGTGGCTGTACCAATTTACATTCCCACCTCATCATTAATGTATAGGAATGCAAGAGATTTCTGTGCATTAATTTTGTATCCTGCTACTTTACCAAATTCCTTGATTAGCTCTAGTAGTTTTCTGATAACATCTTTAGGGTTCTCTATGTATATTATCATGTCATTTGCAAACAGTGAGAGTTTTACCCCACCAACAGTGCAAGAAGGTTCCCTTTTCTCCACACTCTCTCCAGCATTTATTGTATGTAGATTTTGTGATGATGGCCATTCTGTCGGTGTGAGGTAGTATCTCATTGTAGTTTTGATTTGCATTTTGCTAATAATTAGTGATATTGAGCATTTTTTCATGTATGTTATCCATCTGTATGTCTTCTTTGGAGAAATGTCTATTTAGGTCCTCTGCCCATTTTTGGATTGGGTTGTTTGTTTTTTTTGATATTGAGCTGAATGAGCTGTTTGTGTATTTTGTAGATTAATCCTCTGTCAGTTGCTTCATTTGCAAATATTTTCTCCAATTATATGGGTTATATTTTTGTTCTGTTTATAGTTTCCTTTGCTGTGCAAAAGCTTTTAAGTTTCATTAGGTTACATTTGTTTATTTTTGTTTTTATTTTCATTACTCTAGGAGGTGGGTCAAAAAAGATCTTACTGCAATTTATGTCAAACAGTGTTCTGCTTATATTTTCCTCTAAGAGTTTTACAGTGTCTGGCCTTACATTTAGGTCTTTAATCCATTTTTAGTTTATTATTGTATATGGTGTTAGGAAGTGTTCTAATTTCATTCCTTTTCATTCTTTTACTTGTAGCTGACCAGTTTTCCCAGCACCACTTATTGAAGAGACTGTCTTTTCTCCATTGTATATTCTTGCCTCCTTTGTCAAAGATAAGGTGACCATATGTGCATGGGTTTATCACTGGGCTTTCTATCATGTTCCATTGATTTATATTTCTGTTTTTGTGCCAGTACTATACTGTCTTGGTTACTGTACATTTGTAGTATAGTCTGAAGCCAAGGGGACTGTTTCCTCCAGCTCCATCTTTCTTTCTCAAGATTGCTTTTGCTGTTTGGAGTCTTTTGTGTTTCCATACAGATTGTAAAATATTTTGTTTTGTTTCTGTGAAAAATGCCATTGGTAATTTGATAGAGACTGCATTGAATTTGTAGACTGCTTTACGTAGTATACTCCCTTTCACAATGTTGAGTCTTCCAATCCAAGAACATGGTATTTCTCTCCATCTGTTTGTATCATCTTTGATTTCTTTCATTAGTGTCTTATAGTTGTCTGCATACAGGTCTTTTGTCTCCATAGGTAGGTTTATTCCTAGGTATTTTATTCTTTTTGTTGCAATGGTAAATGGGAGTGTTTCCTTAATTTCTCTTTCAGGTTTTTCATCATTAATGTATAGGAATGCAAGAGATTTCTGTGCATTAATTTTGTATCCTGCTACTTTACCAAATTCCTTGATTAGCTCTAGTAGTTTTCTGATAACATCTTTAGGGTTCTCTATGTATATTATCATGTCATTTGCAAACAGTGAGAGTTTTACTTCTTCTTTTCTGATGTGGATTCATTTTATTTCTTTTTCTTCTCTGATTGCCATGGCTAGGACTTCCAAAACTTGTTGAATAATGGTGGTGAGCGTGGGCAACCTTGTCTTCTTCCTGATCGTAAAGGAAATGCTTTCTGTTTTTTACAATTGATAATGATGTTGGCTGTGGGTTTGTCATATATGGCCTTTATTATGTTGAGGTAGGTTCCAACTATGCCTACTTTCCGGAGAGTTTTTATCATAAATGGGTGTTGAATTTTGTCGAAAGCTTTTTCTGCATCTACTGAGATGATCATTTGGTTTTTATCCTTCACTTTGTTAATATGGTGTATCACATTGATTGATTTGCATATATTGGAGAATCCTTTTGCATTCGTGGGATAAACCCCACTTGATCATGGTGTATGATCCTTTTAATGTGCTGTTGGATTCTGTCTGCTACTATTTTGTTGAGGAGTTTTGCATCTATGTTCATCAGTGATATTGACCAGCAGTTTTCTTTTTTTGTGACATCTCTGTCTGGTTTTGGTACCAGGGTGATGGTGGCCTTGTAGAATGAGTTTGGGAGTGCTCCTCCTTCTGCTGTATTTTGGAAGAGTTTGACAAGGATAGGTGTTAGCTCTTCTCCAAATTTTTGATAGAATTCACCTGTGAAGCCATCTGGTCCTGAGTGTTTGTGGGAAGATTTTAAATCACAGTTTCAATTTCAGTGCTTGTGATTGGTCTGTTCATATTTTCTATTTCTTCCTGGTTCAGTCTTGGAAGGTTGTATTTTTTGAATTTGTCCATTTCTTCAAGGTTGTCCATTTTATTGGCATGTAGTTGCTTGTAGTAGTCTCTCCCGATCCTTTGTTTTTCTTTAGTATCAGTTGTAACTTTTCCTTTTTTATTTCTAATTCTGTTGATTTGAGTCTTCTCCCTTTTTTCTTGATTAGTCTCGCTAATGGTTTATCAATTTGGTTTATCCTCTCAAAGAACCAGCTTTTAGTTTTATTGATCTTTGCTATTGTGTCCTTCATTTCTTTTCATTTTTTTCTGAGCTGATCTTTATGATTTATTTCCTTCTGCTAACTTTGGGAGTTTTTTGTCCTTCTTTCTTTAATTGCTTTAGGTGTAAGGTTAGGTTGTTTATTCAAGATTTTTCTTGTTTCTTGAGGTAGGATCGTATTGCTACAAACTTCCCTCTTAGAACGAGATTTGCTGCACCGCCTATGTTTTGGTCATTGTATTTTTGCTGTCATTTGTTTCTAGGTATTTTTTTTATTTCCTCTTTGATTTCTTCAGTGATCTCTTGGTTATTTAGTAGTGCATTGTTTAGCCCCCATGTGTTTGTATTTCTTACAGGTATTTTCCTGTAATTGATATCTACTCTCACAGCATTGTGGTCAGAGAAGATACTTGATACAATTTCAGTTTCCTTAAATTTACTGAGCTTGATTTGTGACCCAAAATATGATCTATCCTGGAGAATATTCCTTGTGCATTTGAGAAGAAAGTGTATTCTGTTGTTTTTCGATGGAATGTCCTATAAATACCAATTAAGCTCATCTGGTCTAATGTGTCATTTAAAGCTTGTGTTTCCTTATTTATTTTCATTTTGGAGGATCTGTCCATCAGTGAAAGTGGGGTGTTAAAGTTCCCTACTATTATTGTTTTACTGTCTATTTCCCCTTTTATGACTGATAGCATTTGCCTTATGTATTGATGTGCTCCTATGTTGGGTGCATAGATATTTACAATTGTTATAACTTCTTGGATTGATCCCTTGATTATTATGTAAGGTCCTTCTTTGCCTCATGTAATTGTCTTTATTTTACAGTCCATTTTGTCTGATATGAGTATTGCTACTGCAGCTTTCTTTTGATTTCCACTTACATAGAATATCTTTTTCCATCCCCTCACTTTCAATCTGTATGTGTCCCTAGGTCTGAAGTGGGTCTCTTGTGGACAGCATATATACAGGTCTTGTTTTGTAACCATTCAGCCAGTCTGTGTCTGTTGGTTGGAGCATTTAATCCATTTACATTCCAGGTGATTATCGATATGTATGTTCCTATTGTCATTTTTAAAATTGTTTTGGGTTTGTTTTTGTAAGTCTTTTCCTTCTTTTGTTTTTCCTGCCTAGAGAAGTTCCTTAACATTTGTTGTAAAGCTGGTTTGGTAGTGCTGAGTTCTTTTAACTTTTGCTTGTTTATAAAGGTTTTAATTTCTCATTGAATCTGAATGAGATCTTTCCTGAGTAGAGTATTCTTCACTGTAGGTTTTTCCCTTTCATCACTTTAAATATGTCCTGCCATTCCCTTCTACCTTGCAGAGTTTCTGCTGAAAGATCAGCTGTTAACCTTATAAGGATTCCCTTCTATGTTATTTGTTGCTATTCCCTTGCTGCTTTTAATATTTTTTCTTTGTATTTAATTTTTGATAGTTTGATTAATATTTGTCTTTGCATGTTTCTCCTTGGATTTATCCTGTATGGGACTCTCTGCCCTTCCTGGACTTGATTGACTCTTTCCTTTCCCATATTACAGAAGTTTTCGACGATAATCTCTTCAAATATTTCCTCAGATCCTTTCTTTTTTTCTTGCTCTTCTGGGATCCCTGTAATTTGAATGTTAGTGCATTTAATGTTGTCCCAGAGGTCTCCGAGACTGTCCTCAATTCTTTTAATTCTTTTTTCTTTATTCTGCTCTTTGGAAGTTATTTCCATTCTTCTATCTTCCAGGTCACTTATCCGTTCTTCTATCTAAGTTATTCTGCTATTGATTCCTTCTAATGTAGTTTTAATTTCATTTATTTTGCTGTTCATCATTGTTTGCTCTTTAGTTCTTCTAGGTCCTTGTTAAACATTTCTTGTATTTTCTCCATTCTATTTCTGAGATTTTTTGAGATTTTGGATCATCTTTACTATCATTACTCTGAATTTTTTTCCAGGTAGACTGCTTATTTCCTCTTCATTTGTTTGGTCTTGTGGGTTTTTACCTTGCTCCTTCATCTGCTGCATATTTCTCTGTCTTCTCATTTTGTTTCACTTACTGTGTTTGAGGTCTCCTTTTCACAGGCTGCAGTTTCGTAGTTCCTCTTATTTGTTTTGTCTGCCTGCAGTGGTTGAGGTTGGTTTCGTGGCTTGTGTAGGCTTCCTGGTGGGGAGGAATGGTGCCTGTGTTCTAGTGGGTGGGTCTGGATCTTGTCCCTCTGGTGGGAAGGCTGCATCCAGTGGTTTATTTTGGTGTGCCTTTGAACTTAGTAAGATTTTAGGCCGTCTCTCTGCTAATGGGTGGGGTTGTGTTCCTGTCTTGCTATTTCATTGGCATGGGGCGTCCAGCATTGGAGCTTGCTGGCAGTTGGGTGGAGCTGAGTCTTAATGTTCAGACAGAGATCTCTGGGAGAGCTCTCGCCAGTTAATATTACATGGGTCCAGGAGGTCTCTGGTGGTCCAATGCCCTGGACTTGGCTCTCCCACCTTGCAGACTCAGGCCCAATATCCGGCTGGAACACAAGGCCCTGCCAACTGCACGGCATGGAAGAAAAAGAAGAGGAAAAAAAAAAAGAACAAAAACGACCATACAGAACCCCATAACAAATTTTAAATGGAAAACTAAACAGACAAAATCACACAAAGAAACATACAAACACACACACGCAAAAATCGAGGAAAAAACATAAATACGAACAGACAGAACCACAAGACAAATGGTATAAGCAAAACTAAATAGCCAAAATCACACAAAGACACACACACTCACAAAAAGAGAAAGAAAAAAAGGAACATAGCAACCAAATCAATAAACAAACCCACCAATGAAAACAATCACTAAAAACTAAACTATGATAAACATAAAACCAAAGACAAATCAAATGCAGAAAGCAAATCCCAAGTCTACAGTTGCTCCCAAAGTCCACTGCCTCAATTTTGGGAGCATTCATTTTCTATTCAGGTATTCCACAGATGCAGGGTTTATCAAGCTGGTTGTGGAAATTTAATCCGCTGCTCCTGAGACTGCACAGAGACATTTCCCTTTCTTTTCTTTATTCGCACAGCTCCTGGGATTCACCTTTGATTTCAGCCCCACCTCTGCATTTAGGCCTCCCTTGAGCGTCTGTTCCCCACCCAGACAAGAAGGGGTTAAAGCACCAGTTTTTTAGGGCTCTCTTGCTCACTCAGGCTAGGGAGAGGGAAGGGTAAGGTAGTCATAATTGGATTGCTGGGTGTGCCTGTGACAGCAGAGGCCAGCGTGAAGTTTCAACAGCTTAAATTGCACCGTGTGTTCTCCCAGGGAAGTTGGCCCTGCATTGCATGACCCTGGCAGTTGTGTGCGGCCCAGGCTCCTGGGGGGTTGTGGGTAGTGACATGCGCTTGCATGCAGGATTCTTGGTGGCAGCAGGAGCAGAGGTCCGTGCCCACCCCAGGGACCGGGATGATAGCTGCAGCTTGTGTCCATCTCTGGAGCTCACTTAGGCAGTACTCTGCCATCTGTGGGCACACAGAGCAGGAAGCCCCTCTCCTCATGCACACCAAAACAATGGTCTCTTGCCTCTCTGGCAGGTCCAAACTTTTTCCCGGACTTCCTCCTAGCCAGATGTGCTGTATTAGCCCCCTTCAGGCTGTCTTCACACTGCCAACCCCAGTCCTCTCCTTGGGGTCTGACCTCCAAAGCCCAAGCATCAGCTCCCAGCTCCCCCTGCCCAAGTGGGTGAGCAGACAAGTGTCTCAGGCTGGTGAGTGCTGGTCAGCTCCGATCCTCTGTGCAGGAATCTCTCTGCTTTGCCCTCTGCACCCGTGTTGCTGTACTCTCCTTTGTGGCTCTGAAGCTTCCCCCCACACACTGTCCCCACCAGTGAAGGGGCTTCGTAGTGTGTGGAAACTTTTTCTCCTTCACAACTCCCACCCAAGGTGCAGCACCTGTCCCTATTCTTTTGTCTCTGTTCTTTCTTTTTTTCTTTTGCCTTACCCACATATGTGGGGATTTTCTTACCTTTTGGGATGTCTGAGGTCTTCTGCAAGCATTCAGTAGGTGTTCTGTAGGAGTTGTTCCACATTTAGATGTATTTTTTATGTATTTCTGGTGTGGAAGGTGATCTCCATGTCTTACTCCTCTGCCATCTTGAAGGTCGTCTCGGATTCCATTTATTTCTTTTTCCTCTCTGATTGCCATGGTTAAGACTAACAAAACTATGTTGAATAATAGTGGCAAGAATGGGCACCCTTGTATTATTCCTGATTTCAGAGGAAATGCTTTCTGTTTATCACCATTGAGAATAATGTTTGCTCTGGGTTTGTCATATATGGCCTTTATTATGTTGAGGAAGGTTCCCTCTATGCCCATTTTCTGGAGAGTTTTTATCATAAGTAGGCATTGAATTTTGTCAAAAGCTTTCTCTGCATCTGTTGAGATGATCATATGGTTTTTATTCTTCAATTTGTTAATATGGTGTATCACAATGATTGATTTATGTATATTGAAGAATCCTTTCATCCCTGGGGAAAATCCCACTTGATCATGGTGTATGATCCTTTTGATAAGTTGTTGGATTCCATTTGCTAGTATTTTGTTGAGGATTTTTGCATCTATGTTCATCAGGGTTGTTGGCCTGTAATCTTTTTTTGTGATACCTTTGTCTGGTTTTGGTATCAGGGTGATGGTGGCCTCATAAAATGTGTTTGGGAGAGTTCCTCCCTCTGCTGCAAATTTTTAGAAGAATTTGAGAAGGACAGGTGTTAGCTCTTCTCTAAATTTTTGATAGAATTCACCTGTGAAGCCATCTGGTCCTGGACTTCTGTTTGTTGGAAGATTTTTAGTCACAGTTCCAGTTTCATTACTTGTGATTGATCTGTTCATATTTTCTATTTCTTCCTGGTTCCCTCTCGGAGGGTTGTACCTGTATAAGAATTTGTCTATTTCTTCCAGGTTATCCATTTTATTGCTTGTAGTAGTTTCTAAAGATCCTTTGTATTTCTGCAGTGTCAGTTGTACCTTCTCCTTTTTCATTTCTAATTTTATTGGTTTGAGTCTTCCCCCTTTTTCCTTGATGAGTCTGGATAATAGTTTATCAATTTTGTTTATCTTCTCAAAAAACCAGTTTTAGTTTTATTGATCTTTGCTATTATTTTGTTGTTGTTGTTGTTTTTTGTTTCTATTTCATCTATCTCTGCTCTGATCTGTATGATTTCTTTCCTTCTACTAACTTCGGGTTTTGTTTGTTCTTCTTTCTCTAGTTGCTTTAGGTGTAAAGTTAGTTGTTTGAGATTTTTCTTGTTTCTTGAGGTAGGATTGTATTGCTATAAACTTCCCTCTTAGAACTGCTTTTGCTGCATCCCATAGGTTTTGGATGGTCGTGTTTTCATTGTCATTTGTTTCTAGGTTTTATTTTATTTCTTCTTTGATTTCTTCAGTGATCTCTTGTTTATTTAGTAGCATATTGTTTAACCTCCATGTGTTTGTGTTTTTTACAGTTTTTTTTTCCTGTAATCAATTTCTAATCTCATAGCGTTGTGGTCAGAAAAGGTGCTTGATATGAGTTCAATTTTCTTAAATTTACTGAGGCTTGATTTTTGACCCAAGGTGTGATCTCTCCTGGAGAATGTTCCCTGTGCACTTATGAAGAAAGTGTATTCTGTTGTTTTTGGATGGAATGTCCTATAAATATCAATTAAGTCTATCTGGTCTAATGGGTCATTTAAGACCTGTGTTTCCTTATTAATTTTCTGTCTGGATGATCTATCCATTGGTGTACGTAGAGTGTCAACATCCCCCACTATTATTGTGTTACTGTTGATTTCCCCTTTCATGGCTCTTAACATTTGCCTTATGTATTGAAGTGCTCATATATTGGGTGCATATATATTTAAAATTGTTATATCTTCTTCTCGGATTAATCCATTGATCATTATGTAGTGTCCTTCCTTATGGCTTCTAACAGTCTTTGTTTTAAAGTCTATTTTGTCTGATATGAGTATGGCTACTCTAGCTTTCTTTTGATTCCCATCTGCATGGAGTATATTTTTCCATCCACTCACTTTCAGTCTGTATGTGTCCCTAGGTCTGAAGTGGGTCTCTTGTAGACAACATATGTATGGGTCTTATTTTCGTATCCATTCAGCCAGTCTGTCTTTTGGTTGGAGCATTTAATCCATTTACATTTAAGGTAATTATCAATATGTATGTTACTCTTACCATTTTCTTAATTGTTTTCGGTTTGTTACTGTAGCTCTTTTTCTTCTCTTGTGTTTCCTGCCTAGAGAAGTTCTTTTAGCATTTGTTGCAAAGCTGATTTGGTGGTGCTGAATTTTCTTAGCCTTTGCTTGTCTGCAAAGCTTTTGATTTCTCCAACAAATCTGAATGACAGCCTTGCAGGGTAGAGTAATCTTTGTTGTAGGTTTTTTCCCTTTCATCACTTTAAATATATCTTGCCTCTCCTTTCTGGCCTGTAGAGTTTCTGCTGAAAGATCAGCTGTTAACCTTATGGGGATTCCTTTGTATGTTATTTGTTGCTTTTCCCTTGCTGCTCTTAATATTTTTTCTTTGTATTTAATTTTTGATAGTCTGATTAATATGTGTCTCGGCATGTTTCTCCTTGGGCTTCTCCTGTATGGGACTCTGTGCTTCCTGGATTTAATCAACTTAATCACTCTTTCCTTTCCCATGTTAGGGAAGTTTTCAACTATAATCTCTTCAAATAGTTTCTCAGGTCCTTTCTCCTTCTCTTTTTCTTCTGAGACCTTTATAATTTGAATTTTGGCACATTTAATTTTGTCCCAGTGGTCTCTGAGACTGTCCTCATTTCTTTTTATTCTTTTTTCTTTATTCTGCTCCTCGGCAGTTATTTCCACCATTCTAATTTCCTGTTCACTTCTCTGTTCTTCTGCCTCAGTTTTTCTGCTATTGATTCCTTCTACTGTATTTTTAATTTCATTTATTGTTTTGCTCATCACTGTTTGCTTGTTCTTTAGTTCTTCTAAGTCCTTGTTAAACGTTTCTTGTATTTTCTCCATTCTATTTCTGAGATTTTGGATCATCTTTAGTATCATTACTCTGAATTCTTTTTCAGGTAGACTGCCTATTTCCTGTTCATTTATTTGATCTTGCAGATTTTTACCTTGCTCTTTCATCTGCAACATATTTCTCTGAGATCTCATTTTGTCTGACTTATGTATTTTAGGTCTTTTTTCTGCAGTCTGCTTGGTGGTAGCCCCTCTTTCTTCTGTTGTCTGCCTCCAGTGGGTGAGGTTGGTCCAGTGACTTGTGTAGGCTTCCTGGTGGGGGGACTGGTGCCTGTGTTCTGGTGGGTGGAACTGGATCTTTTCCCTCTGATGGGCAAGGCCACATCAGGTGGTGTGTTTTGGGGTGTCTCTGAGCTTATTATGACTTTATGCAGCCTGTCTGCTGATGGGTAGGTTCGTGATCCTGTCTTGCTTGTTGTTTCGTGTGGGATGTTCAGCATTGGAGCCTGCAAGCAGTTCAGTGGAGCCAGGTCTTGGAGTTGAGATGGAGACCTCTGGGAGAGCTCTCTCTGATTAATATTCCCTGGGGCTGGGAATTCTCTGGCATTCCAGAATCCTGGACTTGGTACTCCCACCCCAGAGGCTCAGGCACGACCCCTGGCCTGTTAACTAAGACACTGCAAGCCACATGGCTTGGCAAATTAGGGGAAAAAAAAGTGCAGGAAGAAAACAAACAAAAAGAAACAGACGAACAAAACCCAAGACAAATAACAAAGAGAAAAGCAAGCAAATAGCAGCAGCAACAATTAAAGATGAATAAATGAACAGACAAGCAAAACCCCAAACAAATGGTAAAAGTAAAACCAAACAACAACAAACCCACACAGATGCAAAATAAGAAACAAAAACAAAAATAGAGAAAACAAAAAACAAGAGACTAACCAAAGAAAAGAACCCCAAAACAAAATAAAACAATTAAAACCCAAACTAACAAAAACAAAAAATCAAAAGCAGAATGCAAACTGAACAAAAAGCAAAGAAAACAAAAGAAACACACAAAAGTGATTTTTAAAGAAGATAAGAACAAATAGAACAAAAGAAAAAAGATAAAAACAAAATAGTACAAATGAAAGAAAGAAAAACAAGGAAAGATCTCAGAACAACAAAAAAGTAACTTAAAAATAGAAATATTAAAAATTTTAAAATATGTAAAAATTTTTGAAAAAACTAAATAAAAATAAGAACAAATAATGATAAAAACAACAATAGAACAAAACAAAACACAAAGGAAATAGTAATAATTTTATTTTCCTGGGGTCTCCGCTGTCAGTGTCCTTGCCCCCCCTGTGAGTCACAGCCACCCTCTGCCTCCGCAGTAGACCTTCCAAAACCTCTAGGCAGGTCTCTGGTCCCTATGTGGGCATTGTAGGGGCAGCTCAGACTCTGACCTGCCCCATCTCCTGTGTGTACTAGTTCCCAAAGTCCACAGCTGCTAGGGGTAGACCGGTTTCTGTTGTGGGAACACTCGTTGTCCATTCAGATATTCCATAGATGCAGGGTTTACCAAGCTGATCACGGAGATTTAATCTGTGGTTTATGCCTCTGCATGGAAAGATTTTTCTTCCTCTTCCTTAGTCATCCCACCCCTGGGCCTCAGCTGTGATTTTAGCCCAACCTCTGCATGTGGGCCACCCACAGGAGTCTGCTCTTGAGGCTGCCCTGGAGCACTTGGGTCTGCCCTGTTGAGGACAGGACACAGAGGTGGCATGACTGACTGGGTCTCAGGGGCCCATGTGGTAACAGGTGCATGGGAAAGCCAGCGGCCATGGGCACAAGAGATCCGGGCCTAGTGAGAGCCTCTCCGAGGGCCTGGAAGCTGACATGAGAAGGTCAGCCTGGTAGGCACTTTTCCTAGCACCTGACTGGTGAGGAGGCAGGTGTGTGGTGGAAGAGAGGCTGCAATGTTGGCTCCAACCTCTGCGCATCAGTCAACGATGGTGCCTTGCTTCTATGGCAGTCTGGGTTTCCTCCACAAGCATTCCTGGTTGTAGATTTCCTCCCTCCTGTCCCCTCAGGCTGTCTTCTCACAGCCAACAGCAGTCCTCCCCCTGGGTTTGCTCTCCAATCCCCACGTTCCAGCTCTCAGCCCTCATGTGCACCAGCAGGCACAGGTCCCAATGTGGGGTGCACAAGGCTGTGGCACAGACCATCTGTATAGGTCTCACTCTGTCCTATCTGCCACAGACTGGCTGTTTCACCTTCCTCCAACAGCCTCAGATGCTCACCTTCTGTCCCAACTGATTTCCCTGTCAGTGAGGGGACTCCCTCAGATGCAGGAGCCTCTCTTCTGATTCACACCCCCCCAATGGCGCAGATCCCATCCTACTTTCTCTCCTCTTCTTTTTCCCTTCTTTCTTTCATCCTACCTAGTAATGTGCAGATCTTTCTTGCCCTTTCCAGTGTCCATTGTCTTCTGCTAGTGTTCAGCTGGTTTTCTGTGAGAATTGTTCCATCTGTAGAAGTATTCTTGATGCATTTGTAGGAGAGATGAACTCCACGTCCTCCTATTCCTCTGCCATCTTGATTTCTGCCCCTAAGCAATCTTTCTTTCCAGTGGTCCCATGTGAGCTTTCAATAACTTTCCCTACTGCCCAGCTGCTCTGCCCTAGTTCTACCTACCTGTCCTGTGCACAAATATCTGACCCATTTACTCGGATTGTAGTAATATTGGTTTATAATGTCTGAATGGGTTGCTCTCAAGACTGAATTGTCACAGATAACTCACGGAAAAAAAATAGTTTCATATAAAGTAATAATAGTAACCATCTTCTACTTTACATCTACCGAAGGCCAAGCAATATAGTAGTTGCTTTAGAGATACCAACTCTAATCCTTATAGCCCACTTCACAGATGAGCAAACTGAGTCTCAAGAGCCTAAGTTACTTGACTAAAATCACAGAGATACTGGGAACCAAATCTAGGGTTCAAAATCAGGTCTGTCCTTAGAGAATGAACTTATGGTTACCAGGTGGGGAGGGGGAGGGGCAGGGATAGATTTGGAGTTTGAGATTGACATGTACACACTGCTATATTTAAAGTAGATAACCAACAAAGACTTACTGTAAAAAAATAAATAAATAAAAATAAATAAAAATACACAATATATACTGGAATTAAGTTTGCTTCATATTTTATGTGCAACGCACAAAAATAAATAAATAAATAAATATTCTACATGCATTAAACGATAACTTCCCATTCTCTGCCCTCCCCTCCAGTCCCTGGTCACCACCATTATACCTTCTGTCTCTATAAATTTGTCTCTGCTAGGTACCTTATGTAAGTGGAATCATAAAAAATAAAATAAAATCAGGTCTGTCTACCTACTGTATAGCACAGAGAACTATACTCAATATCATGTAACTCTACTCAATATCTTCTAATAACTTACAATGGAAAAGAATCTGAAAAATAATATATGTATATGTATAACTGAATCACTTTGTTGTACACCTGAAACTAACACAACATTAACTATTCCTCAATAAAAAAAAAATCAAGTCTGTCTATCTCTGAAACTCATGTTCATATATCACCATGAGACCTAATAGCAGAATTTGAGGCTAGGCAGCAAAATGGAAGGAAAGTATTTTAGTGATTGGGGCTGAGAGGGAGGTGGTAATTACAGTAAATCTACCCTTTAAATCAGATCCTTAAAGAGGTGCCTCCTCTGCCTCCATCTAAAAGCACGTCTGAGGTTGAATTGGAATCCAAGCATTTAAAGAAAAAAACAATGTTTGCTACTTAATCACAAAATCACACAGTCTTAGGGTTGGAAGATATATTAGATATAATCTAACTTATATGACAAATTTACCGTGACATATGTCCTCCAACATCTTCTTAACTACTTTCTGTGATGAGACACTTTTTTTCCTCACAAGGTAACCTATTACATCATTGGACATATTTGATTACTTTAAAAAGTATTCCTTATGTTAGGCCTAGAATAGCATACAGTGAATACATCATTCAATGGAGTGACATATATATATATATATATATATATATATATATATACACACACACATATATAATGTATATAATAGACATAAGTATATATACATTATACATATATAATGTATATAATAGAGTGAGAACAGTGTATATAAATATATTCATATTCTTCACAAGTCTCCTCTTTTCCAGATTAAAAATCACAAATATTTTCAACTGTTTCTTATATGAAGTGAATTTTAGATCAAATATGATATTTTGTGTGTCTGCAATTGTTTCTCAAGGTGTTCAATTGTTCTGAAAAAAAAAAGAAAGGCTATGTGGTCAAATATGTTGGACTAAATTTCTTTCCTGCATGTTTTTTTTTTAATACTTTGAAAAGTACACATGCATTATGTATCAGCAGTTATTGAGCTAGACTCCAATTCACCTGATTCTCAGTAGTCCAGGCACTTCCTATGAGTCTACTAAATCCATGTTCTTCCCAAACTAAATGAAAGAGAGAGAAAGAGACACAAAGAGAGAGATTGAATCAGAGCCATTAGGTTGGAGACTCTCTGGGGTTGGTCCTGAGAAGGCAGTTTTTAGGTGAGGTGTGTGAGATTGACAAGTGTTTGAGGAGGTGGATCCACAAGTGCTTCTGTGGGGATGTGTCCAAGCAGAACAGACGTATTGAAGCATTTGAAGTCATTGACAATGGTATGGGCACCAATGTGGACATAAAAACTATCTTCTAGATCTCTTTCTGGTTCATCTCATCTCAAATCACATCCACTAACTTTGTGCAAAAAGTGATTGTTAGAATGTGGGATGTAATGGCCTCTGAACTCTACTTGAACTGAACATAGAGAAAAATTGACACTGCCATAATTTGTTTTAGCAATTTGTCCAAACATGATCTTCAGTGTATGGTTTGGGAATTTCAGAAACAAAAGTATGAGAATTCAACTAACAGCCTAGTGGTCTGGATGAATGAAGATGCTCAAATACTTGAAGCTACAGTTTCACCTCCACCAGCTAGAAAGCAGACTCTCATGTCATTTGAATCTTATGTTGTTGGAGCCCTGAAATTTAGATTTATGACTCCACAAGATTGGCTACCCACCAATCAAAACGAATTCCTGTCTCTCATGTATAAAACAAACAGAGCCACCACTGTTAAGAGATATTCCAAGTGGCAACAGATATCAGATTTCAAACATACTCACTAGTGGAACTACTCATGACTGGTGAAGGTGACTCAAAAAGTTCACCACCTGTGTTCTTTGAACAACCTGTTTTCACAACATAGCAGTGGTGTTATATGTGTGAGCAGCTCAACTAACTGCTCATCTTCTGGCTTTTTGACTCTCCTTCCACCAGTAAAACCAACTTAGTTTCAGCCATTGCTTGTAAATCTATGTGTTATGGTTGTATTAAATGGACCAATGAAAGCTTTCCATTCAATGATGATGTCGATAAAAATTAATTTGGTGGGAGAAAAAGAATTCATTATAAAAATAAGTGAAACTGCAAAAGCAGTTCTAGGAGGAACTACTTGCTAAATTATAAAAGGAGGAGAGAATAGAGAAATAGCAGCTACTCTCGTAGTTGTTACCAGTAGCACTGACAGGGTGGCCTACAGTGGTAATCTGGTCAACTTTACTCATCAGCAAGCTTTAAGAGACACACTGGTTAAACTTAAGTTTGATGCCCACTTAACCTGGTAATTGTGGAGTCACTGGTGCTCCCGATACAGTAAGTCCCCTACATATGAACCTTCAAGTTGTGAACTTTCAAAAATGTGAGCGTACGTTCTCATGTGCAATCATGTAAGTTAGTTCACGTGTCTGGTGTACATTGTCATGTGCATGTATCCTCTACAAGTGGTTGTGCTTCTGTGTACTCTACTGTACAGTACTGTATAGAGTACTGTAGTATGGTATCTTTATTTCAAGCCCAGGATGATGTCTGGAAGCAAGCATAAAAGCAGCAGTGATGTAACTGGTACTGCTAAGAAACGCCAAGTGATAACAATGGGAAAAAAAGTGAAAATAATTGAGACAGTGGAACGAGGTGAAAAGATGGAATTGAAGGCCCAGAGAAAGGGTGAAGACAGACAAGAGGAGAAGGAGTAACTAAAGAACCGAAGAGATTCACGATGCAGGAAATAGCAAGGGGATTTTCTTTATTTGAGGAGACACTGTTAGTTTTTGAGGCACAGGACCTAAATGTAGAACTGTACACGAAGGTTGCAGCAGCTGTTCAGAATGCAATCCAGTGCTACAGTATCTATGACGAGAAAAAAGGAGCTACTACCCAGACATCACTGGGTCGTTTTTTCAAGAGGGTAGATAGAATTGAATCCAGCAAGGAACCAGAACCTGTGCCATCAATGTCAGGCGTGAGTGAAATTTCAGCTTGCCCTCCTTCTCCTATTTCTGACGATCCTTCTGCTCTACCGTCTCCCACCTCCTCTCCCTCCTCTAATAAGTAACTCTTCTTGCCTGCTCACTCGATGCCAGCTGCTGTATGCCAGCTGTTGTACTGTACTACTGTACTTTTCAAGGTACTGTACTGTAAGATTAAAAATGTTTTCTTTATTTTTTTGTGTTTGTTTGTTTATTATGTATTATTTGTGTGAAAAGTATTATAAACCTATTACAGTACAGTACTATATAGCCGATTGTGTTAGTTGGGTACCTAGGCTAACTTTTATGGAGTTACGAACAAATTGGACTTACAAACGCTCTCTTGGAATGGAACTCATTCATATGTAGGGGAGTCATTGTATAGTAGCAGTCTTCAGAGATGGCAGGTGACTCTGTAACAATGGACAGAACACTGTCATCTATCATGTCATAGAGAAGTGTCATCCAAACTTCTATCTTGATGACATGGCTTGAAAAGTGGGTGAATCAGTGTTGGACAACACAGTGATGAGATCAGACAACTTTCTCCCCTGTCTGGAAGATTTGCCTCCTCTCAAGGAACAAGTCCCAGAGTTACACTTGTCTGCTTCTCCTGACTTGATGGACTTGACCTCAGGAAAATGACTAGAAGAATTCTGAGACTGGCAATAAGTAAAGAAAAGTAGAGGAGTTTCTTAATCTCCATCAGCAAGGTTTGTTTTCTTGGGAGGAAATTAAATATACCTTTGCTTCTGTTTCTTTGGTACAGGCTGCATGAGTACTATTTGGAATCATTTTAAACAGTTTGAAGAAGATTGCAGCCAGTGGCTTACTGTGTGGAGTGATTTGCATTCTGATCTTGAGAATAAAGAGCATTTATCAATTTCTGATCTTCATCAAGAGCTAACTGAAGTGTATGGTGTAGCAAAAGTCTATTCTGAATAAAATCACTCAATAGTTGCACATTGCACTGATTCAGGTGAGTCTCATGCTGGTCAAACTGACCTAAATGGACTGGAGAGGATGCAAATCCTTGGAGGGTGAGTGCTGTTAGTATAAGTACTTGGTTAAAAAGAGAAAGGGAAAATAATGAGCATGACTTGCCTGCTATCTACAGATAAAAGCTACATTAGTCCAGAAAAAGCCACATTTATCTTTGAAGACTGAAAAACCAGAAACTTGGCCCTCTGCCTGTTGTTAAGCCAAAACCAGATCTTATCTCAAATATAACTCCTCCTGGACATGAGGATTTCAATCCCATATCTGTTGGCCTATGGCTTCAGATGCACCTAAAAGAACAAGGTTCCATAAACAACAATGAAAGTGTGGGCAAGTTTGATGGTGGTAGAGGTGGTCTGCATCTTACTGTATAACCTAATATTTCCGGTAACTCTCTCATTTCGAAGCTGCTTGACTTATTTAGGGTGAAATAATAGTTACCCATGTACAGAAATTGAGACACAGATGTAGAGAACAAACATATGGACACCAAGGGGGGAAAGTGGCAGGGGGTGGTGGTGGTGTGATGAATCGGGTGATTGGGATTGACATGTATACACTGATGTGTATAAAATGGATGACTAATAAGAACCTGCTGTATAAAAAAATAAATTAAAAAAAAAAGAAATAATAGTTGCCCATGTAATAAAATTTATGGAGTATTGTGAAAGGCTTCCTATTCTCTCTTTCCATCTTAACCAATCTGAAATCTCATGTTTGCAATTCATTCCTTTAGAACTAAGTCACTGTTGACTTAAAACCTTTGTGAAATGTGAATATTTCATCTGTTCATTTTAATGTATGAAAGCATTGGCATTTTAGCATGGCTTGATTCATCATTCATTTTTGTTAACAGGTAGTTGCTATGCACGTATTATAGGGCAGGAAGTATGCCAGGTGCTGTAGAATATAGATAGGTGAAGAAGATATAGACTCTACTTCTAAGGAGAAGAAACAGTTGAAAAAAGACATGTACACAGATATCTATCTATATCTATTGTGAAAAGTTGAGATCAATAAATACAGTGAGAGAGAATTATAAGCTTGATACTAAAATTTCAGTGGGAATTTCAGTTAGTAGGATGATTCAATATTTTTCTTAGTCATTTTTTAAACAAACATTTATAGAGCATTTGCTATGTTCCAGGTATAATGCTAGATTCAGAGGTGATACAAATGAAAGGGATAGTCCCTACCTTTAAGGGGCCTAGTTTAGAGGGGGTAGGTAAACAAATATACAAATACAAAGAATAAAATAAATAAATAACAAATGTAAGAATAAAGCTGCCCAGGAGAAGCTTTGGGAATACAAAGGAAGTTTATCTCAGCTAGTCCAAGATCACTCAAAGGTAGACCTTATGATGGAGAGAAGCTTTATGGAGGAAGAAACTATAGGGCTGAGGGGGAAATAAAGGTCACTGCAGGAAGAGATGACAGCTGTTTCAAAGGGACAGAGACATGAGAGAGCATGGAGAATCCAGAAACTGAAAGAGTTCTGCATGCCCAGAGTCAAAATACAAGTGGAGTTAATACAGAACATGAGGCAATAGAAGTGATCAGGCTGAAGATCATGAAAGGTCTTGGACTTTTTCCTGAAAGTAAAAGAAAGTTAAAAAGGAGTTTTATGACAAGAGAGAAATCCAATCCTGAAAACATGAGCGTAGTTGTGGATTGGGAAGAGAGAGGTAGAAAAAGAGAGAGAGAAAGGAGATAAGGAAAGAGTGAGAGAAAGCAAGAGACTGAGAAAAAGGAAAGGCTGAAAACTTGAGTCATTAGGAGAACAAGTCTTGGTGGCATACTGTAGTGGGAGGCCCCATACTAGCAAGGGGTAGAGAGCGAAGAGAACCTGAAATTTCATTCATTCATTCATTCAATAAAAGAAAATTTTATTGTTATTAGAAAATGCTAAACACTGTTCTAAGTATTGGGGATATGCTCTTTGCTTTCCTGGAACCTGGCAAGGGTGGCAGATATTAACCAAATAATCAACTAGAATGTATACTTGCAAAATAAAATAAGTGTTATTAAGGATAGGTCCAGGTACCAAGAGACCGCATAACAGAGATGTAGGATTAGGTTCTTCAGTTGCAAGCAACCAAAATTTATTTGGGTTAACATGAGCAAAATCAGAAGTATTGGTATATGTAGAACCTAAAATATGACACAAGTGAACCTATCTACAAAACAGAAATAGACTCACAGACAGAGAGAACAGACTTGTGGTTGCCAAGGGGGAAGGGGGTGGGGGAGGGAGGGACAGGGAGTTTGGGGTTAGCAGATGCCAACTATTACATATAGAATGGATAAACAACAAGATCCTACTGTATAGCACAGGGAACTATATTCAATATTCTGAGATAAACCATAATGGAAAATAATATAAAAAAGAATGTATATACATGTATAACTGAATCACTTTGCTGTGCAGCAGAAATTAACACAACATTGTAAATCAACTATACCTCAATAAAATTAATTTCCAAAAATAAAAAATCAGAAGTTTTGGAAGGATATGAGGCAACTCAGTGTCAAGAAAGAATGGCTGATAAACCAGGAGTCTGCAAATCAGGAAGCAGAGCCACTTCAGGGATCCAGGGAGCAGGGATTAGTGGAAAGGGTCTTTAGATGAATCGGCTCAATTTTCCATCTCTACAATGCTGCTCAACATACACATTCCTGTGAGGGAGAGTCTGAGTGGCCTAGTGCTTGTTGCAGTCCCATTACTTGGTTAGGGAAAAGAAGATTACATACCTTGATGGGTAGTCCTATCAGTACTGCCTGCATGAGGGAAAGGAAGTTCTCAAGAAAACCAAGCTGTATTTCCCAGAAGCAGAATGATTGTTGCTCTGGTAAAAACAACAGATTTCCACTAACGCGGAAAACTGGACTAAACCTCAGGGAAGGTTTCCTGGAGGAGTTATTATTGAACTGAGATATGAAGGATGAGGAGGAATTAACTAGGGAAAGACTGGGTGTACACTGTCATCAGGGGGTGGCTTCCTAGGCATAAAGAAGGCACAGCGTGTTCACAGATGAAAGGCTAATTAAATACAAAATTAACACCTTTAAAATTTTGCCTTGTTGGTGTCCATTCAATGTCATGTGTGGATTATTCATTAGCAGGCATCTCCATTATCAGCAGCATCATCGCTACCTCTAAGTATAGCAATAAAGTACACCGTCTATGAAAGTCAACAAAATTATCTACATGTTCTTCCCTTTCAGACACTTGTTTATGGTTTTTAAGAAAATGTTAGAGAGAAAAGCCGTTCTGGAGACTAATTTCCCCATGGTGTAGTCTGTCACCCTTGTCATCTCTTAGTAGAGGGTTTCCTAAGAAAATGATTATTGTAAACTGGAACAGTAGGGAGTTTCTCCTCTTTACCTGTTACTATACTAAGGAAGTAGATTTTACTATGCACCTTAGCATGTTAGAAATATAGTTATTTCTTTCTTCACTCTTTTGAGTTGTGTAGATAATTATCCCTTGCTAGACAAAAGTTACATCATTCTGGAGACTGAAGCAGCTTCTCTTTACCACTCACTGTGTAACACTGAGCAAAGCAGTTTACTTGTCTCTGCTTGGATTCCTTCGTTTATGCAAGTGGTGATGAAACAGACTCTGCAGAGACCTTGCCAAAATGAATCATTTCTCTTATTTTATGAACAAAGAAAAGAGGGCCCAGAGAAGTAGTGTGATCTGCCCAACATCACACAGCTTCTTAGTGAGAGAGCTGGATTTAGAACCAGGTCTATTTTCCATTTATCATGCTTTCTTCTTGGAGAACTTGGATGTGTAATGCAAAGAAAACATTGCATGTGAAATAGAAACCACAGTTTTGAATCCTAGATGTAACACTTATTAGCTATGTGACCTTGGGTATTCACTTAAGCTTTCTAAACCTTGCTTTCTCTCATTTGTTAGGTGAGGATAACAATGTCTGCCCAACCCCTTTCAGGGTCATTTTAAGGATCAAAAGAAGAGAACATACATAAGGCTACTTTGCACACCATAACATGTAATGCCAATATTTGACGTTGCTGTTATAAACTACATTTTGAAAAATTAGGAAATTGAAACTCTGAGATGCTGAATAACTTACCCAAGATTCACTGGGTCATTCTGTCTAAGAAGACCTTTGAACTTTAAGCTCCTTTCCCTTTCCCCTACACTCTACACTCTCCCTTTGGTCTGGAAACACAAACTGTCATATGCTAATTTTTAAAAATTTAATGTTTAATTAAGCACTGCCTAGAGTGTTACAATATGGTAATAAATGTGTATTTCTTTATAATTAACTCTATTCCCAAATTCCTACCTTGTTAAAACTGAGCAAGAAAACAGTCGAAACATGTAAACTAGTATATTGGAAAAAAATAATTAAGAATTTTTTAAAAGTTGAATTTTGACCTTCAGTTGGAAAGGGGGGAAATCATTTCCCAAAGTCATTGTGCAGCTTAGAAGCATAAGAATTTCCTCTTCCTATGGTGTCTAACACTGATAATATCTACCTTGGATATCTCTCTTAATGAAAATACTACAACTGTCCCACAAGGAAACAAAACTCAAATGACTAGTCAATGAATCCTTTGTCTCAGGCCAGAGACCCCAGGATCTCAGGTAGAATGGTTTGTCATCATCCTACCTTTTCAACATTACTCGTGCCTTACATCATGCCAACACCATCATCTTCACCATCAACCATCATTGTCATCATCCTCATCCTCATCATTGATAAGATTTATTGATAATTTACTATGTTCCTGGCATGATACATGACACATAGCGCATTACATGCACACTCTCATTCAAACCTTACAATAGCCTTAAGTGGTAACTATTATAATTATCTCAGGTTTTTAAGGGCCAGCAATGTGCATCTCACACATCTTTGTATCCTCCAGAGTACTTGTAAATACAAACCACTTCCATTTCCTCTTCTATAAAATAGAGATAAAAATAGGACCCTCCAGGGACTAGGAACCAAGATGGCAGAGAAGAAGGACGTGCTCTCACTCCCTCTTGCGAGAACACCAGAATCACAGCTAGCTGCTGGACAATCATCAACAGGAAGACACTGGAACTCACCAAAAAAGATACACCACATCCAAAGACAAAGGAGAAGCCACAAAGAGACATTAGGAGGGACGCAATCACAGTAAAATCAAATCCCATAACTGCTGGGTGGGTGAATCACAGACTGGAGAACACTGATACCACAGATGCCCACCCACTGGAGTGAAGGTTCTGAACCCCACGTCAGGCTTCCCAACCTGGGGGACTGGCAATGGGAGGAGGAATTCCTAGAGAATCAGACTTTGTAGCCTAGTAGGATTTGATTATAGGACTTCGACAGGACTGGGGGAAACAGAGACTCCAGTCTTGGAGGGCACCCACAAAGTAGTGTGTGCATCAGGACCCAGGAGAAGGAGCATTGACCCCAGGGGAGACGGAACCAGACCCACCTGCTAGTATTGGAGGGTCTCCTGCAGAGGTGGGGGGTGGTTGTGGATCACTGTGGGGACATGCACACTGGCAGCTGAAGTTCCGGAAATACTCCTTGGTGTAAGCCCCCCAGAGTCCGTCATTAGCCCCAACAAAGAGCCCAGTTAGGCTCCAGTGTTGGGTTGCCTCAGGCCAAACAACCAATAGGAGGGAACCCAGCCCCACCGATCAGCAGTCAAGCAGATTAAAGTTTTACTGAGCTCTGCCCACCAGAGCAACAGTCAGCTCTACCCACCACCAGTCCCTGCCATCAGGAAACTTACACAAGCCTCTTAGATAGCCTCATCCACCAGAGGGAAGACAGCAGAAGCAAGAAAAACTACAATCCTGCAACCTGTGGATCAAAAACCACATTCACAGAAAGATAGACAAGACGAAAAGGCAGAAGGCTATGTACCAGATATTCAGATTCGATGGAGAAATCAAAAGCTTTACAGAAAAGCAAAAGATAAGAGGTTTCAGCACCAACAAACCAGCTCTACAATAAATGCTAAAGGAACTTCTCTAAGTGGGAAACACAAGAGAAGAAAAGGACCTACAAAAACAAACCCAAAACAATTAAGAAAATGGTCATAGGAACATACATATTGAGAATTACCTTTAACGAGAATGGATTAAATGCCCCAACAAAAAGACACCGCCTTGCTGAATGGATACAAAATGAGGCAGAAGAACGGGTAAGTGACCTGGGAGACAGAATGGTGGAATTCACTCCTGCGGAACAGAATAAAGAAACGACAATGAAAAGAAATGAAGACAGCCTAAGAGACCTCTGGGACAACATTAAATGCAACAACATTCACATTATAGGGGTCCTAGAAAGAGAAGAGAGAGAGAAAGGACCCAAGAAAATATTTGAAGAGATTATAGTTGAAAACTTCCTTAACATGGGAAAGGAAATAGCCACCCAAGTCCAGGAAGTGGAGCGAGTCCCATGCAGGATGCACCCAAAGAGAAACATGCAGAGGCACATAGTAATCAAATTGACAAAAATTAAAGACAAAGAAAAATTATTAAAAGCAGCAAGGGAAAACTGACAAATAATATACCAGGGAACTCCCATAAGGTTAACAGCTGATTTCTCAGCAGAAACTCTACAAGGCAGAAGGGAGTGGCATGATGTACTTAAAGTGATGAAAAGGAAGAACCTACAACCAAGATTACTCTACCCTGGCAAGGGTCAAATTCAGATTCGATGGAGAAATCAAAAGCTTTACAGAAAAGCAAAAGATAAGAGGTTTCAGCACCAACAAACCAGCTCTACAATAAATGCTAAAGGAACTTCTCTAAGTGGGAAACACAAGAGAAGAAAAGGACCTACAAAAACAAACCCAAAACAATTAAGAAAATGGTCATAGGAACATACATATTGAGAATTACCTTTAACGAGAATGGATTAAATGCCCCAACAAAAAGACACCGCCTTGCTGAATGGATACAAAATCAAGACCCATATATATGCTGTCTACAAGAGACCCACTTCAGACCTGGGACACATACAGACTGAATGTGAAGGGATGGAAAAAGATATTCCATGCAAATTGAAATCAAAAAAAGCTGGAGTAGCAATACTCATTTCAGATAAAATAGACTTTAAAATAAAGAATGTTACAAGAGACAGGGAAAGACACTACATAATAATCAAGGGATCAATCAAAGAAGAAGATATAACAATTATAAATATATATGCACCCAACATAGGAGCACCTCAATACATAAGGCAAGTGCTAACAGCTATAAAAGAGGAAATCGGCAGTAACACAATAATAGTGGGGGACTTTAACACCTCACCTACACCAATGGACAGATCATCCAAAATGAAAATAAATAAGGAAACAGAAGCTTTAAATGACACAATAGACCAGATATATTTAATTGATATTTATAGGACATTCCATCTAAAAACTGCAGATTGCACTTTCTTCTCAAGTGCGCACGGAACGTTCTCCAGGATAGATCAGATCTTGAGTCACAAATCAAGCCTCAGTAAATTTAAGAAAATTGAAATGATATCAAGCATCTTTTCGGACCACAGCGCTATGAGATTAGAAATGAATTACATGGAAAAAAATGTAAAAAACACAAACACATGGAGGCTAAACAATATGTTACTAAATAATCAAGAGATCGCTGAAGAAATCAAAAGGAAATAAAAAAATACGTAGAGACAAATGACAATGAAAACATGATGATCCAAAACCTATGGGATGCAGCAAAGCAGTTCTAAGAGGGAAGTTTATAGCTAAACAAGCCTACCTCAAGAAACAAGAAAAATCTCAAATAAACAATCTAACCTTACCTCTAAAGGAACTAGAGAAAGAAGAACAAACAAAACCCAAAGTTAGTGGAAGGAAAGAAATAATAAAGATCAGAGCAGGTATAAATGAAATAGAAACAAAGAAAACAAAAGCAAAGGTAAATAAAACTAAAAGCTGGTTCTTTGAGAAGATAAACAAAATTGATCAACCATTAGCCAGACTCATCAAGTAAAAGAGGGAGAGGACTCAAACCAATAAAATTAGAAATGAACAAGGAGAAGTTACAACAGACTCTGCAGAAATACAAAGCATCCTAAGAGACTACTACAAGCAACTCTATGCCAATAAAATGGACAACCTGGAAGAAATGGACAATTTCTTAAAAGGTATAACCTTCCAAGACTGAAGCAGGAATAAATAGAAAAATTAAGAGACAAATCACAAGTAATGAAGTTGAAACTGTGATTAAAAATCTTCCAACAAACTCCAGGACCAGATGGCTTCACAGGTGAATTCTATCAAACATTTAGAGAAGAGCTAACACCCATCCTTCTCAAGCTCTTCCAAAAAATTGCAGAGGAAGGAACACTCCCAAACTCATTCTATGAGGCCACCATCACCCTGACACCAAAACTAGACAAAGATACTACAAAAAAAGAAAATTACAGACCAATATCACTGATGAATATAGATTCAAAAATCCTCAACAAAATACTAGCAAACAGAATCCAACAACACATTAAAAGGATCATATACCATGATCAAGTGGGATTTATCCCAGGGATGCAAGGATTCTTGAATATACACAAATTGATCAATGTGATACACCATATTAACAAATTGAAGAATGAAAACCATATGATCATCTCCGATGCATGCAGAAAAAGCTTTTGACAAGATTTAACACCCATTTATGATAAAAACTTACAGAAAGTGGGCATAGAGGGAACCTACCTCAACATAATAAAGGCCATATACAACAAACCCACAGCAAACATCATTCTCAATGTTGAAAAACTGAAACCATTTCCTCTAAGATCAGGAACAAGAGAAGAATGTCCACTCTCAACACTATTATTCAACATAGTTTTGGAAATCCTAGCCACAGCAATCAGAGAAGATAAAGAAATAAAAGGAATACAACTTGGAAAAGAAGAAATAAAACTATCACTGTTTGCAGATGACATGATAGTATACATAGAGAATCCTAAAGATGCCACCAGAAAACTACTAGAGCTAATCAATGAATTTGGTAAAGTTGCAGATACAAAATTAATGCACAGAAATCTCTTGCATTCCTATACAATAATGATGAAAAATCTGAAAAAGAAATTAAGGAAACACTACCATTTAGCATTGCAACCAAAACAATAAAATATCTAGGAATAAACCTACCTAAGGAGACAAAAGACCTATATGCAGAAAACTATAAGACACTAATGAAAGAAATTAAAGATGATACCAACAGATGGAGAGATATACCCCGTGGTTGAATTGGAAGAATCAATATTGTGAAAATGACTATACTACCCAAAGCAATCTACAGATTCAGTGCAATCCTTATCAAATTACCAATGGCATTTTTTACGGATCTAGGACAAAAAATCTTAAAATTTGTATGGAGACACCAAAGATCCCGAATAGCCAGAGCAGTCTTGAGGGGAAAAAACGAAGCAGGAGGAATCAGACTCCCTGACTTCAGACTATACTACAACGCTACACTAATGAAGATAATACGGATGGATTCGAGACCTAAATGTAAGACTGGACACTATAAAACTCTTAGAGGAAAACATAGGAAGAACACTCTTTGACATAAATCACAGCAAGATCTTTTTTGATCCACCTCCTAGAGTAATGGAGATAAAAACAAAAATAAACAAATGGGAACTAATGAAACTTAAAAGCTTTTGCACAGCAAAGTAAATCATAAACAAGATGAAAAGACACCCCTTAGAATGGGAGAAAATATTTGCAAATGAATCAACGGATAAAGGATTAATCTCCAAAATATATAAATAGCTCTTGAAGCTCAATATTAAAGAAACATACTACCCAATCCAAAAATGGGCAGAAGACCTAAATAGACATTTCTCCAGAGAAGACATACAGATGGCCAAGAAGCACTTGAAAAGCTTCTCAACATCACTAATTATTAGAGGAATGCAAATCAAAACTACAATGAGGTATCACCTCACACCAGTTAGAATGGGCATCATCAGAAAATCTACAAA
>NC_041234.1:74065940-74091320 GCF_002837175.3 Physeter macrocephalus | reverse complement strand
ATGTATACACTGATGTGTATAAAATTGATGACTAATAAGAACCTGCTGTTTAAAAAAATAAATAAAATTAAATTAAAAAATTTAAAAAAAAAGTCTCTCCAAGTGTTGCTAAAAGATTATATGAAACACCATAAAGCAACTTGCAGCCTGCTTGTCCTGTAGTGTGCCCTCAATAATAAATAATATTTATTACTTAAAGTTGAATAGGAACTCCTGTTTATTTGGGAAGCTTATAATGGAGAGAAACCTCCAAAACCTAGGGGTAAGAAATTTTTTAAATCGCTTCACCAGTTTAATCTCCTAATGGTAAACTTGGGATATATCAGACTCTCAGAAAATGTGGCTTCATAAGGTTTCTATCCCTTTCCAGAGACTCTCTTTGAACTCAGGCTAAAATCTATACTCTTCATTCTCCATGGTGCTAACTAATGCCATTCTCTAAAAACAACTTCAATTATAAAAAGAGTTACATATTGTAAAACTCTATTAGTAACATAAAAAGATTCTTAAGTGAAGTATTAAGTTAAACTACATTTAGTGTGTCCTTATATATATATGCACATGCATATACACACAGACATATATGTGTGTGTGTGTGTGTATGTGTACATAATCATAGACAAAAGACCGGTTAAAATATATTAAAATACTGAGAATGCATTATAGATGACTTTTATTCTTTATCTCTTTAAGAAATTTCTGGACACTTTACAACGCACCTGAATTATTTTCATTTTGAAAAAAGGAAGAAGAGAGGGAGACAGATCAAGTGATAGGCAGCCTTGCAAGACCACTGCAGCAGACCCTAGATTTTTGAGGTTTGTACACTCATAGCCCCACCCTGCGTCTTCTAGAACCCTGAGTCTGAGGCAAGGCCACAGCAGAGCTGGCTCCAGAGCTCCCTACCATTTTCTTATAAAGCCATGATTTTTTATAACTAGCTTCCAAACGGAGCAGGTGGGGAAGCCTGCTCATTCATATTCAAGTTTGAGAGTATAATTTTGATAATAATAGTAGCTTAACATTTATTGAAGATTTACTGTGTGCCAGCCTCTTCGACTCTCCATGTATTCATTTATGTAATTCTCATAATAACCCCATGAGGTGGGTTCTCGTCACTTAGTAAACATTAAGCTCCCAACCTGTAACAGGCACTGTTCAAAGCATTTGGGCAACAGTGAACAAAACAGAGATTCCTTGTGGAGCTTGCATTCTGGTGGTGGAAGACAAATAATGTCTCCAAGTTACAAACATAGAAACTGAGATACAGAATGGTTAGACAACTTTCTCAAAGTCACAGAAATCCAGGGTTGGGTCTGTGATTTGAACACAATGTCCCATCTCCAATATTCCTACTCAACTACTACACTTCAATTGGTGAAAAAAGAAGTACCATTGGAAGGATGATGCAACAGAACCTGTAATGTGCACTTACTGAGATGTATCCTGAGTATAAACTCACAGTCTGACCTTGTATGTTATGCACAAAAGAATCACTTCAAATCCTTTCAGTTGAAAAATGTTGGCTTTGCAGTCAAATGCCATTTGGTTTGAATGAGAAGAGACAGGGTAATCCCTAAATTCCAAGTATTCCTAGGTGTAAGTATATTAATTACATGCCAGAAATACTAGTGAAGAAATGTGATAGGTTGGCAGATGTACTCTGCCTGATTTCCTGTTCAAGTGGATTGGACAGCAGGTTCTCCTAAAACTAAGTCTGATCAAGGTTTTACAGAAGCAGGAGAAGAAAGACAAGGAAATGTATCTCCTCTCCTCCTAGCCTGGAACTGAACATGGATACTCCTCGCTACAGGTCAACTTTTCAACAAGAATGGTCTAGGCTGGGCTCCAGGCCAGACTCTGGAACCATACCCAAAGAAAGTTCCTCTAGTTCTGTGCATGCAAGAGAGATGAGGCTCAGTGTTTGAAAAGCTTTGACTGAGCCGCACTGTGCCAGAGCACATTTCTTTTATGCGTCTTCTAATTAGTCTGTATGCTTATGTTTATGTTTAACTGAAAGGAAGAATATTCTGAAATAATGAATGAAAAATTAAGAGAACAAACCAAGACATTAAGCTGCTAGCTGGGGCCTACTATTTGGATTTACTCTGAGCCTTTGAATGATATGAATGATTTAAACTTAAATTCTAAGCTAATTTCCTTCAAAAAGTGGTTAAGTCCACTGGTATTCCCATATAAGTGGGCTTAGAACTAGAGTGGAAGAGGCTAAACATGATCCCAGGCCCATATTGAGGGATTTCAAATGAAAGCAGTGGTACCAACCACATCCCCCCAAGATTTGAAACCCTGAGTTTCTCCAAAGCGGAACCCTCCAAGTTCTTCATGGTTACAGCCACTGTACATAGCATATAGTAGGCTCTTAATAAATGCCTGTTAGATCAATGGCTCAGTACATGGTTTTGATTCCTTAAGCAGGAATGAAGCGGATTTTTTTAGAGGTTCTCTATCTATAAGGAGCTTTTTATGCAATTTCCACAATAGTCTTGAAAAAAGTCAAAGAGTATTTATTAACTGTCAGATCTATCAATAGATAAAGTAACTCTTGTGAGTTCAGGGTAGATGCAGAATAACACCATAGCAAAGCCTCTGGAAGAAACATTACATAAGTCACAGGAAAGAGAAGCTCAGAGAAAACTACAATAATACATTTTATGTGCACTGTGTTCCTTCAGTCATCTTGAAATACTTCCCTCCTGAGGTACATGCAACTTCCATCCTCTTCTCTAGCCTGGGGTTACAAAAGCTTTCAGAGATGTTTTGTGTGGAGCATGAAGCTGTGGGCGGCTGTTCTTTATTCCTCTTTGGCGCACACAGCACCCTGTCTTTCCGACCCTGAGCTCGCTTTTTGTACCTTGCTAAGCAGAACATACAACAGAATAATGGGTTCGTTTTCGGGGGTCTCAATGGTGCCCTTTCTTCCTGTTTTCATTAAAATAATGAATGTCAGTCTTCGATCCAGTGTGACTGCAGGTTAATTGGCAAGCTTTTTGCTGGGAGGGGTTGTCAGTCTGGGAGTTGTCAGGCCTTGCTGTGTGCTGCTGATAGCCACAGCTGTGGAGTGGGCCCAGCAGAAGCAGCCTGATTAGCCCTGCGATTATTTCATATACAATAGAATCAGGCTGAGATACTACAACAATGAGGTGTCTGTCTTCTTTCCAAAGTACAGGAAGCAACAGCAGAAAAGGAGGGCTGGGGAGAGGGTGGAACACTTCACGTGCCATCAATCTCCAGGGATCCAAGAAGAGTCTGGTGGAATCTTGGTTCTACAGAGGTGGCTGTGCTCATTTATTATTATTATTTTCCTTTTTAACCTTTTTTTTTGTGCTAAAATACACGTAACATAAAATTAAGTGTACAATTCAGTGGCATTAAGTACATCCACAATTTTGTGCAACCATCACCACAATCTATTTCCAGAACTTTTTCATTACTCCAAATAGAAACTGTATACCCATTACCTGGGACTAGGGAAAGATTTCTAACTCTTATGCAAATCCAGATGCAATGAAATACTTTTGATTACTTAACAATAAAAAAATTTTGCATGATATAATCAAAAGACAAATAAATGAGTGTAAAATACTGGTAATATAATTACAGATAAAGTGTGGGTTTTTTTTTTTTGCTTTTGTTTTCCCTGTGCTGATTTAAATCAGACACATTAAGAAGCAAATTAAACAAAATCACCTTTTGGGAACTAAGCTAGTGTATAAACCGGCAAACAGACAGTCAGACAAAGGGTTTAGTGTGTTTTGTAAAACCAACCAACAAACAAACATTCCAACCAGATAAAAAGCCTGTCTTCTTTTATAAAAGCACAGTCTCACAGGTATCTTCCTCCTCTTCTTCTAAATGTGACTCACAGACTGCACTATGAAAAATCAATCCTACCAGAGAGCCTTGTTTTGTAACTTTTCTCTGTGGGCAAGCTTTTTCCTAAGAGTATACGAAAGGTTCAGAGGTACACTAACTCTGTCATGGCCATTAGCATTTTATGTGGTAAAGCATGGCTGTTGGCTCACTAAATATACACTAGTGTGTCACTTAGGAAGTGGCTTAGTCCATGCGGGCTTAGCAACAGACTGGGTTGCTGAAAAACAACAGAAATTTACTTCTCACAGTTCTGGAGGTCCAAGATCAAGGCACCAGCGTGGTTACCTTCTGGGAAGGGTCCTCTTCCTGATTCATAGCTGGCACCTTCTCTCTGTGTCCTCACATAGTGGAAGGGATGAGGGAGCCCTCTGGAGCCTCTTTTATAAGAGCTTAATCCCATTCATCTCACTAAGCACCTTCCAAAGGCTCCACTTCCTAATACTAGCAAGAGTTAGGATTTTTAGGGAGACACAAACATTCAGACTATAGCAGCAAATTAATGGTGCAACACAAAAATCAATATATCCTAATGGTTTCCAAAGGTCAGTTGGCTTCAGAAACTTCTTCAGTCCTATAAGGACTCCTTTGTCATCAGGAGAAGGGTGGCAGCTGCAGAGACAATAATAATTTTGCCCAAGTGACAGGAGGCCCTTTAGCCAATTGTCCCTCTTTGAACCCATTCACTTTTTATTATGGACCCCTGTGGCAGAATTTGAGTAAAGCAACAATAGCAACATGACTTCAAAAACAAAGGACAAGACAAAAATTTGGAAATCTCAGAGGGTGGAACTGAATATTTGCCACATTCAGCAAGTATTTATGACTAGTCTCGATGCCATCAAATGTACTATGGATGTTATTTGCTATGAAACACAAATTTTATCTTGAAAATATGAGTTATATGCTTGTCTCTTAATCTCCTCTTCTATTTTAGAACATAAGAGATTTCTGTTGTATTCCATAATATAGCTTTCTAATAAACCCAAACAGAATGGATAGGAATACCTGATTCCCTAACTGGCAATACTTGCTGCTGAGTATTTCTCTGGTTATCATCAACCAGAGTAATTTTTTGATCTTTAGAATTTTTCAAAATAAGGTATCAAATTCATTTTCTCCTATTGGTCCCACTGCATTATGGAAATTTGAACACAAAAGGTAGAAATACCATATGCTAAATCAATCTTCTTGGATTATTGAATACTTATTCATGTTTTGGGTATATTTGGTATTGAGTCAGATTTTAATATAGTGCACATCTTTTTTCAGCCTGAAGCAATGAATTTTAGGGCCACTCACTTCAAATGTCTCACACCCTCCTCCCCTCACACACACATACCCAATAATCATTGTAGACTGTATCCTGTCAAACTTCTAAGGGCAGATCCACAGATTTTATGGTATTGGGGACATCATTAGTTTTGGCCATTTAGGGATAAAAATAATGACAGAAAAGATTGTGGTTGCCCTTAGCAACTACTGCATCACATGCTATTTGTGTTATCTGTGAGCTTCAGAGCATCACCTTCTTTTTAAGAAACACAAACATGCACATATAGTACACCCCACGATAGTTTTCAGCTAATCACAGATTCAACAATAATAATAACGTAAGAAGTAGAGCACACATTCATTTGGTTTCACTCTTCTGTTTATCATGTGGATATTTTCAAGATGTAATACTTTGTTTTGTCTTGTTTTTAAGAAACAACTTCACTGAATGATTTTTATGACGAAAATATGAGGCAGTGGAGCATTAGATTTGATCACAATAGAGGGCTGTTTAAAATAACAATAACTACTTAAGTCAATAATTTGAAAGACTCCCCAGTATAGGAATCTGGCTTTCAGATGATTTTCTCTCCAATTTATTGATGTGTATATGTTAATTGTTTTCTTCTTTAAAGGTCACCACACAGTGTTTTTTATAAAGGGACATTAAAACAGAAACATCAATTTTTATCCTTAGTATTCTGAATGCAATCAAATAATGTTTGAAAATTTTTATAGACCAAAAGGAAGTTGTTTCATGCCAATTTAGCTAATTAGACTTCTAATAGTCTCACCTCTGAAAATTAAGTATTTTCATTCTGTGGATTGGCTGACCTACCTGTCCTTTCAAAAAGGCAACTATAATAAGGAATTGATAAAAAATAAGTACAGGTATTCCTCAACATGTTAGGTATTTCTCACTGTAAAAATAAATAATATTCTTCAAAGTTCCCTGTAAAACAAAAGACTTCACCTGAGGTTCTTTTTCTTTTCTTTTCCTTTTTAAGGTGGGGAGACATTGATGGAGACTTATCACTTCAAGAATTTATTTCCAGTAAGATATTGCGTAGTCACTAGGGTGATTCACAAATATTATGTTTCTCCTTCTGTTCCATGGCAGGGTTGAATTGTACATCCTTGCCCCTTTGAGATTAGTTGAGGTCATGTGGCTTATTTTGGCAATAAAATATGAGCAGAAAGGACACGGCTTACTTGATGGATGAAGCCTTTAAAGCCAGTACTCAGTTGGCTACTTTCCCATTTCCTGCCTCCTCAGCAGTTGTGGAAACAGATGTGGAGATGGAGTTCCCATCAGCTCAGACTCCTGAGTTGCTACCCTGAGTAGGACCCCACTTGCAGCTAAGATTTTGAGGGTTTTCAGTTACTGCAACATTATCTTGCACAATTTGATGAATATAAAGATGAAAAGAAAACAAACTAAAACCCTAAGGCTACTGAATTTTAATCACTGCAGAGGAGGTTAGATTGTTTTTGTTTCACTTTTGGCTTACTGAGTTGAGGATAGGGTTGCATCTTCTTTCCAGGAACCCTATGGTAGATTACAAAAATTGCCTCACCCCTTCTTTTATCCTTGTCCTTTGTCATATTTTTTTTTCAGAGTCCTCTATTTGACACTGGGTTTAGCTATATGACCTCCTTTGGGAAGTTAGCAAACATGAAAGAAGAATCTTGAAAATGATTGCACCATTGGGCGTACCCTCTCTCTTTTTCCTCTTCCATTGCCATCAGAACATGTCTGGGATAACCTGCTGAATGGTGAGAGATGTGTGAACAGAACCAAGTTGCCCTCAGCAGCCCAGCCAAGGTCAGTTTAAGTGAGCGGGCAGCCAGCCAAATCCCAGACATGTGAGAACCCAACAAAGATCAGCAAATCCCCTAGAAAGCCATCATAGGCACATGAGCAATAAACACTTAATGTTGTATGCCAACGAGGTTTGTGATTGTTTGTTGCTGAACATTATTGTGGAATTAGACAATTGATGCATACTCCTAACCCTCCACTCCTCATCCCTACTCTACACAGGCCCCTCTGAAACATTATCCCCATACAGCAACTCTATATTTGCTGTTTCTTCACAAGTTTTCCTCCCACTTCTCTCATGATAATGAACAATTATTTCCTTGGGAGGTACATGATACAAGTTACCTTTTACACAACTGGTGGCATGTAGTCTTCATCTTTCTAGCTTTTATGTTCTACTGCTAGGCATATTGGCTCTTCTTACCTAGTTATCCTCTTTGTGTCAACATTGGATTAAAAAAAGTCTTCTACCCAAATTGCATGTGTGTGTGCCTGTGTATGTAAAAAACATCACATATGTTGGGAGATTTCTTATATGCAAAAGTATTTCTAAATCTGTATAATTTTCATTAATCAAGTCTTCTTCTCTCTTCTAATCCAGACAACTGGCTCAATGGGAGAATTAATCCTGTGTATTTTATATTTCAGCTAACATTCAAGTGGCTCTTTTATGTTCTCTTGCCTTACAACTGAAGGTAGGCTAAGGAAGGCAAGACACTGCCAGGGGATGAAAAGGATCTATCTGAAATTTTAGTAACCAATTTTCCAATTTGTTATCAGTTTCTCTTCTTAAAATTGTGTTAAGTGACATTTAGTTGGTTGAGTTCATCTTATAAGAAAGGAAAAATGTATTTTTGAGAATAATTATAAGCCAAAATGCAGAAAAATATTTATGGTATCCCAAAATATATTACTTTACAGATTTCTTAAGATTCCCTCAATCCACTATGATATTTTTGCTTATAAAACATCTCAGCCTTGTCCAAAAGATGTTCACAGATGTTAAAAGGGGATGTTTTAGGCAAGTCATTATTATGTTGAATCAATATTACTTCTAACAGTCAGAGCCCACCACCACATTATTTTAATACTTTCTGAAGGTTTTAATCACTAGGTTTGTAATGTCCTTTTAAGAACATGAAAATGCTTTTTCTCTCCTCATTCATTTTGTCTTTCCCCACCTGGAAAGTATTGATTCCCTCCATTTTTCTCTTAAGTGTATATTATAAGCTCCTGGCCAATGTGATTGCATTCCTATTTTTTGTTTTGTCAACATCAAAGATATATTAGTAGCTCTCTAGAAGTAATTTTAGCCATTTTGTGCCACCTTTTGGATACGATTATGGAAGTAAAATCTTAAAAACCAAATCTAAACCTCTAATGAGACAAAGAGGAGAGACTAAAGTTTGGTTGTGTTTTTCTTTCTGTTACGCTATCAGAGAGCAAACAGAGCTTCTTTTAAGTGGTCTCACTCTGCATGCATTTCTGCTTCCATATGCATTTAACAGGTATATGGTTAGTTTTGACTAATTTATAAAGTGTAATAGTTTGCCTGACAATAAATTGTCATTTACTCATTATAAATCCACGAAATCTATCAAAGTAAATCACAATTTTGGATCACTGTTAAACACTGCATATTTTCATAGTAAATCAGTGCTTGTTTATTTAACACAGGTGTTTCTGTAATTGCACTGCTTTAGGAAAATTCAATGCTCAATGGCCCTCAAGCACTTCCACCTGTCGAGTGTATTGGCCCATTATTAGTATACCAAACAAAATCATAAAATGTGTAAAATGTTAACTGATTAAAGACTTGGTTTTGATTATTCAGATTCTGGTTATACTTTTCTTGTCACTTCATTCATGTTAAGCACATTTTCACCCCCCTCAAAAGAAGTTAGTTGCTAATGATATATTTAGCAAGAAAAAACAGATGTTATATTCACATTAAGACCTTGAATTTAAGGAACAAATAGTTTTCTAGTTATAAATCAGATTTTGAAGATGAAGGAAGCAAAATAGAAAGCCAGTGAACTATCGCATCAATATAATTCCATGCTATACTGTTCTAAACCATACTGAGATGACAGTTCATTGCAAGGTTATAAATTATTTTATAAATCATTCAAAAAGCTTTTTTTGAACACAAATAGGCATGGAGCTGGGAGGGGGTGGTGCTTTGCATTGTGCTACGAGAAAATGCAAGGTCTTTGCCCCCTCAAAAACCTTTTTGGAAAGCAAAATGAATATGGCAAACAATTAGCAAACAAGCAGAGGCTAGGGCTTCACAATGAGGTGAAATTGGAGGTGAACTTTCAAAAACTTGAGTAGAAAAGAGATGATCTTCTCAAGGTGGGTGGGAAGCAATTAGCACTAGCAAAGGCATAAAGGCAGGAATAAACATGAAGAAGGCCTTGAAAAGTGTAGCTTGAAAAACTGGAAAAATGAGCTACCATCTTTACTATATTCAGAAGTTTGGATTGTAGTAGTTTTATCGTCATTTATTACTCAGCATTTTCAAATTTCCATTATAACTTATTTGTTCTATGACTGATTTAGAAATGCGTTTTTAATTTCTGAAAGTATCAGTGTCCTTTCCTTATTGATAATCCAATTTAATTGCATTATCATCAGAAATTACTCTGCATATCTATTCTCTGAAATTTTTGATAGCTTCTTTATGTTTAATGTGTATTCAGTTTTCATGAACGTGTTCTTAAAAAGAAAAGACACACCCTCTAACTGTTGAGCGCAGGATATAATATGTAATTAGGATTGTATAATTATATGTTCTGTAATTAGAAATATATACATATATATATAAAATCCTACACTTAACAGTATGTATCCATTAAGTAAAATATATTAATTTTGTAATGCAAATATTCTAAAATTTTTATTAAACCTGTCTGCTTAACGTATCAATTGAGAGAAGTCTGTTGAAATCTTACAACTATAATGATTGATTTGTATATTTCTCCATGAAGTTCTATCCTTTTTTGCTCTATAAATATTGAAGCTATGTTATTAGATGCACACACATAATCCCTTTATCATCATGTAGTGACCCTCTTTACCCCTAACAATATTTTATCTTATGGTATCTTTTGTCTGATATTAACATAGCTGTGCCAACATTTTAAAATATCTGTTAGTATATAGTTAGTATCTGTCTGGTATATATTTTTCAATCCTTTTCCTTTTAAATTTTCCATGTTTTTAAGTATTAGACATATCTCTTGAAAAAAGTATTTGGAATTTTTTTAGCCAGTATGACAATCTTAGTCTTTTAATGGATGAGTTTAATTCAGTAATATTTACTGTGACTTACTGATATATTCAAACTTGAACTTGTTTCTACAATCTTTATACTTTCCCTTTCTCTTGATGAACTTTGAAAAGAATAAAATAAACTAATATCAAAGTTTCAAGGACATTAGAACACTTTAATCCTGATCACCCCCTTCTGACTTCCACAATATTGTTTTTCATTATTTTAGTTCTCTTTATTTAAACTCACACATTGAGTATAATTTTTGTAATTATTTCATAAGGATATCTGTTTTTATACCTACAAATCACTATTTTCTGTGCCCTCCATTCACTTTTTCCTCTAAGACATTACTTCTGTGGTTATTTTCTCTCTGCCTAAAGACCCCCTTTAGAAGTTCTTGTTAATAATCTGTTGGTGATGAACTCTCTCACTTTTGGTTATTTCAAAATGATTTCTTTCCACCTTTATTATTGAGAAATGGTTTTCTGGGTACACAATTGTAGGTAGACAGTGATTTTCTCTCAGCAGTTTTAAGATATTATTCTACTCTCCTGGATTTCATTATTCTACTTAATAAGTCTGCAGTTATTCTAATTGTCATTCCTTTGTAGGTGACTTTTCTTCCTCTGGATTTTTGTAAAATCTTTTTGTCTTTGTTGTCTTGCAGGTGCACTACAATATCCCTAAAAGTGTTTTGTGTGTGTGTGTGTGTGTGTTTTAAATCATGCTTGATAACTGTTAAATCTTGTATCAATGTACTTGTTTGTTTCTTTCTTTTTTAATCAGTTCTGGAATATTTTCATCTATTATCTCTTTAAATAAAGTTCTTCTCTATCCTCTATATTGTATTCTCCTGCCATAGTTAATTATCTTAGATTTTCTCATTTTATCCTGTCTCTAAAATCTTATCTCTCTAGGCAATATCATCTCAGTCACTATTTTTTCTTTTCAGTTCTTTATAATCTACTCTAAAACCTAAACAGTGAGTTTTAATTTAACTATTTTGTCATTTATTAATGTTATATTTGACAATTTATCAAATGTTACTGGTCATTTTTGATAGTCTTTTATTGTTTGCTCATTTGATATGATCTTTCATATCATTAAACATTTCATACATAGTTATTTACAACACCTGAAGTTCTTGAGAGTCTAAATCTGTTAACCCTGAAGGAAAGAGGAAGTCAGGGATTTTAATTAAGTCCATCAAACTGCCCTTCAAATGTAGAGTCTACAGACAAAAGTATCAATTATGGAAGAGATAAGGAAATAATACATATAACCTTTTCTTTTGGAACTTATAAGATAACAACTTTGAGTCAACCAGATGACTGGAAAAACTACAACAAAGGACAGTCGGCAAATATCGAAAATCTTTAACAGTATACCTAAGAGTAAAACCACTGGATGGAATACAGAGAAAGAACACAAGAAAAATTGTGTATGTCATAATAATGGCAAAATAATTGAACTAAAAGAAATCAAAAGAATGGAGAAAGAAAGCATAGGCAGGAGCCAGAACTGGTTCACTGATTGCCTTAGCTGTAACAGCTGGGATTCAAAGAATATCATTTAAAAATTGCAAAGCAATAGAACACAGTGGTGTACCAAGGAGTAGGGGTAGGGGGTGAATAGTAGGAGTGATCCATGTCTCTTCAGGAGGGAGTATTTTACCATAGATATAGTTTAAAATTTCTGGTACACAGTAATAATAAAAAGCAGATGTATTCAGTTGTTTTTGTTATTGCTTTTAAATTCCTTATAGACAATGTGTCTCCTTATTGCTATACCCAGGTTGGTCCATTCCCACTGTTCCCCCTTGATATGCTACCAATAGGAGTATAAGCATATCAAACACTACTACCCAAAGTAATCTACAGATTCAATGCAATCCCTATCAAATTACCAAGGGCATTTCTCACATAATTAGAACAAAAAATTTTACATTTTGTATAGAAAGACCCCGAATAGCAAAAGAAATTGCCAGAAAGAAGAACAGAGCTGGAGGAAGTAGGCTCTCTGACTTTAGACTATACTACAAAGCTACAGTAATCAAAACAATATGGTACTGGCACAAAAACAGAAATATAGATCAATGGAACAAGATAGAGAGTCCAGAGATAAACCCACGCACCTTTGGCCAGCTAACCTATGACAAAGGATGCCAGAATATACAGTGGAGAAAAGCCAGTCTCTTCAATAACTGGTACTGTGAAAACCAGACAGCTACATGTAAAAGAATGAAATTAGAACACTCCCTAACACCAAACACAAACATAGACTCAAAACGGATTAAAGACTTAAGTGTAACGCCAGATACTATAAAACTCCTAGAGGAAAATATAGGCAGAACACTCTTTTTTTTTTTTTTTTATAGTTGAAAAACTGAAAGCATTTCCACTAAGATCAGGAACAAGACAAGGTTGCCCACTCTCACCACTCTTATTCAACATAGTTTTGGAAGTTCTAGCCACAGCAATCAGAGAAGAAAAAGAAATAAAAGGAATCCAAATAGGAAAAGAAGAAGTAAAGCTGTCACTGTTTGCAGATGACATGATACTATACATAGAGAATCCTAAGGAGGCTACCAGGAAACTACTAGAGCTAATCAATGAATTTGGTAAAGTAGCAGGATACAAAATTAATGCACAGAAATCTCTGGCATTCTTATACACTAATGATGAAAAATCTGAGAGTGAAATTAAGAAAACACTCCCATTTACCATTGCAACAAAAAGAATAAAATATCTAGGAATAAACCTACTTAAGGAGACAAAAGACCTGTATGCAGAAAATTATAAGACACTGATGAAAGAAATTAAAGATGATACACATCGATGGAGAGATATACCATGTTCTTGGATTGGAAGAATCAACATTGTGAAAATGACTCTACTACCCAAAGCAATCTACAGATTCAATGCAATCCCTATCAAACTACCACTGGCATTTTTTACAGAACTAGGAAAAAAAATTTCACAATTTGTATGGAAACACAAAAGACCCCGAATAGCCAAAGCAGTCTTGAGAACGAAAAATGGAGCTGGAGGAATCAGGCTCCCTGACTTCAGATTATACTACAAGGCTACAGTAATCAAGACAGTATGGTACTGGCACAAAAACAGAAATACAGATCAATGGAACAGGATAGAAATCCCAGAGATAAACCCACACACATATGGTCACCTTATCTTTGATAAAGGAGGGAAGGATATACAGTGGAGAAAAGATAGCCTCTTCAATAAGTGGTTCTGGGAAAACTGGACAGCTACATGTAAAAGTAGGAAATTAGAACACTCCCTAACCCCACACACAAGAATAAACTCAAAATGGGTTAAAGACCTAAATGTAAGGCCAGACACTATCACACTCTTAGAGGAAAACATAGGCAGAACACTCTATGACATAAATCACAGCAAGATCCTTTTTGACCCATCTCCTAGAGAAATGGAAATAAAAACAAAAATAAACAAATGGGACCTAATGAAACTTAAAAGCTTTTGCACAGCAAAGGATACCATAAACAAGACCAAAAGACAACCCTCAGAATGGGAGAAAATATTTGCAAACGAAGCAACTGACAAAGGACTAATATCCAAAATTTATAAGCAACTCTTGCAGCTCAATAACAAAAAAACAAACAACCCAATCCAAAAATGGGCAGAAGAACTAAATAGGCAGAACACTCTTTGACATAAATCACAGCAAGATCTTTTTTGATCCACCACCTAGAGTAATGAAGATAAAAACAAAAATAAACAAATGGGATCTAATAAGACTTAAAAGCTTTTGCCCAGTGAAGGAAACCATAAACAAAACAAAAAGACCACCTTCAGAATGGGAGAAAATATTAGCAAATGAAGCAACTCACAAGGAATTAATCTCCAAAATATGCAAACAGCTCATGAAGCTCAATATCAAAAAAAAACAAAGAACCCAATCAAAAAATAGGCATGAGACCTAAATAGACATTTCTCCAAAGAAGACATACAGATAGCCAACAAACACATGAAAAGATGCTCAACATCACTAATTATTAGACAAATGCAAATCAAAACTACAATTTGGTGTCACCTCACACCAGTTAGAATGGCCATAATTAAAAAGTCCAAAACAATAAATGCTGGATAGAGTTCGGAGAAAAGGAAACCCTCATACACTCTTGGTAAGAATGTAAATTGGTACAGCCACAATGGAGAAGAGTATGGCGGTTCATTAAAAAACTAAAAATAGAGCTACCATATGACCCAGCCAACCCACTCCTAGGCATATATCGGTAGAAAACCATAATTTGAAAAGATTCATGCACCCTGATGGTCATTGCAGCACTATTTACAATAGCCAGGACATGGAAACAACCTAAATGTCCATCAACAGAGGAATGGATAAAGAAGATGTGGTACATATATATATGGAATATTACTCATCCATAAAAAGGAACAAAATAGTGCCATTTACAGAGACATGGATAGACATAGAGATTGTCATACAGAGTGAAGTGAATCAGAAAGAGAAAAACAAATATCATATAATATGCTTATATGTGGAATCTAGAGAAGTGGTACAGATGAACTTATTTGCAGAGCAAAAATAGAGTCACAGATGTAGAGAACAAACTTATGGTTACCAAGGTGGGAACAGTAGGGTAGGATGAATTGGGAGATTGGGATTGACATATATACACTACTATGTATGAAATAGATAACTAATAAAAACCCACTGTATAGCACAGGGAGCTCTACTCAATGCTCTGTGGTGACCTAAATGGGAAAGAAATCTAAAAAAGAGTGGATATATGTATACATATAACTGATTTACTTTGCTGTATAGCAAAAATTAACACAATATTGTAAAGTAACTACAATAAAAATTTTAAAAAGAAGAAAAATAATATTACTGACTAAAATTGATTGGTGAGAGGATGAGGAAGAAATGATGAGGGGAGACATGCTAATTTTATCATTGTTTCCAGTAGGAAACTAACAAATACAGTTTAAAGGAATATAGTACCAAGGTATTATGTACAGTCATTACAAATATAATTATTTCAACAAAAATACAAACTTTTCTAAGTGTCAAGGGATCTATTAAAAAGTAAAGCAAAGCAAGCAAACCACATTGTGGAAGATTTTATTTTAAAAAAACAAAAAAAGATACAAAATGCTATGACACTCATAACATATCTGTTAAATCTCTAAATGTAAATTCATTAAATTTACAAATTAAAAGAGAAATGATTTCTGACGTTATCCAAAAGATAAACTCAATTTATATATAAGAAAAAGATATCAAACAAAATGATTGAGACTGATTGAAAATAAAAGGATGGACAAACTTATCCTGAGAACAAGCAAACAAAAAGAAAGCATTGATCATGATCTTACTATTAGACAAGACGACATTCAGTTTCAGCTGATATAAGGATGAAATTCAAGATCATAGGGAGATTAGAAAGAAATTACTTGATAGATAAGGAATAAAGAAAAACTATTACCAAGTATTTGAGATATTTAGGCAAAAAGAGAATTTTACTATTATCTGGAAGCTATACCTGGGCCAAGTGGAAAGTAACTTTGATCAATTACAGGACCACTATAAAGTTCTCATTCCAGTCTTCCTTCTTTTTCCGAGAATTTACTGAGTAACAACTATGTGTCAGGCACCGTGTTAGCCACTTGAAAATCAGCAGTGAATAAAACAGATAGAAATAATGGCTTCCACAAATCTGCATTCTAGTGAAGAGACACTTCCAATAAAGATGTAACCAGTCAGAAAATATTCCAAGAATAAAGATAAGTGTCAAGGAGGAAACTATAACAGGAAAGTGGGAAAAGAGGATGTAGAGGACATCGTAATTTTAGATAGGGTAGCCAGAGAAGGCCTCATCAAGACAGTAACATTTGAGCAAATACCTAAAGAGGTGAAAAAAACACATAAAATCAAATATGAAGGGAGAGTGTTGATGGCAGCAGGAACAGTAAATGCATAGTCTCTGAGATGGGTGTATGTATACATGGCAAATGTAAGGAGATCTAAGAAGGTTAGTGTGGCTGAAATTGAGGGAATGAGGTCAGGTACAGAAGGAGATAAGATCAGAGAAATAATGAGGAATCAGTAGCATAGTCTTCAGTGCCTTGTAAACCATTATAACCATTATAAGGACATTGGCTTTTACTTTGAGTGAGATAGATAGACAGCCATTAGAGGACTTTAATGGGAGGAGGGATGTAATCTCCTGCTTACAGGCAGGAAGGAAAGGGAGAGAGAATGAATCAGATTGGTAAAGAGAGAGGGCATAATTAAGTTCCTACATTATGTTGCATTTAAAGCTGAAGTTTTTATTTTTCTTTCCACCTCATTAATAAAGCTACTGTAGTGTCCTTAGAAAGAGTACAACATTTATAAAATGCTCATTCCATGATGAATTAAGTTTACCACTGCTGAAAATTAAATATAACATTCTAGAACAATTATCAAACTTTATGGTGTATCAGAATTACTTGGAAAGTATGTTAAAATCACAGATTTCTGAGCCCAACACACAGTTTCTGACTCAGTACTGCTGCAGGCATCATTTGGGCAAAACCTATCACAGCTAAAGCCATGGCTCTCCAGCTTGCTTCATAAATGATGGTACATGTAATAGCAGCTTTCTGTTGAAAAGCTGGATTGAAAAAATAAATGTTTATGAAAAGGAGCTAGATACCCAGGTAGCAAGGCAATGTGGGTACTGAACAAGAGTTAAGTGCTTTCAACCTCTCTGCTCTACAAATTAGGTTAAAAACTCTAAACCCTTTAACTTTAGGACAAATAATGGAGACATTACAAAATTAAGCTGTGCTTCAAATGCAGCAACTAGATGGAGCTGCAAGAAAGTAACTGCTTCTCTAGAATATAACTAGGAAAATATAGCCCCTTGAACCTCCTTCATCCAAGAGACACCCACTGATCAGAGATGCTGCACTATTCAACAGACAAAAGAAGAGTGGGGTGCCACCAACACAACGCTCTTGTCACAGGAAGAGACATGTAAACACACTAGAAGTTAAGAGGGCTGCACCCAGCACTGGATGTTCACTGAATAAGACAAGCCGGAGGGAGGATATACAGCAGAGACCCAGGAAACAGGTCTTTCTTCACACCCACCTCTATCAAAATTCTGAATCTGTAAACACTGAGATCAGTCTGTCCATTTTTAGAGTCTTCAGTTAATGGAAAAAAGAAGTTCTGAGGTTTATGTCTCCCCTGAAATTGTTAAACAGGGCTTCAGAAAGAGGCACACAAGGGTCATGAGATGATTCTGAAATAAGTTAAAGAATTTAAAGATGGAGAAAATTTTACAGATGTTAGAGGTTATTTCCCCACCAAAGAGACCCTGGACTTTAGAACCCTGCATAGTCAGTCCCAAGTATCAAAAGATCCACTATTCCCCTGCCCTGACAGTGAACAGGAGATAAGAAATACTTTCTTGGCTGTACAGCAAGGAACAGCACCGGGGAGTGACACAACCAGCCTGAATGCAATGGAGAAGCTATGAAAACAACTGCTCAATAATTTTGGTTCTGGGGAGGGAAGGGTTTCCGAGCTACCCTCACAGATTGGGGCCCTAAAGGTTATTTTGATTCTTCAAGTCTGTCCTTAACGTCCTGCCAGTGCTCTTCAGAACTAGACCCAGTTGGATGGCTGTGGTGCCTGGTTTGGAGCAGAGCTGGATGCAGTGCTAAATTCTCCCCACAAGTCATTGCAGAAACTGGAGCTGGTGCTGGTGTCGTTACAGGAGCAGGGGAATCCAAATATAAAAGGATATCTGCATCACTACCTCCATGATTGGATTTTGGTATGGGCGGTGGATTGACATGATTGCTGATGGCAACTGAGGAGGATGGTGGAGGAATTGTGACTCTGCCTCCAGGTGGGGGTGGGAATAAGCTTAGGCCCCCAGCTCCTGTAGTCTTGGACTTAGAAGCCCTCTCAACTTGATGGTCTGCCCTTCCTTGAAGCCCAGATCCAACTTGGGATTATTTTGATTCTTCAAGTCTGTCCTTAACGTCCTGCCAGTGCTCTTCAGAACTAGACCCAGTTGGATGGCTGTGGTGCCTGGTTTGGAGCAGAGCTGGATGCAGTGCTAAATTCTCCCCACAAGTCATTGCAGAAACTGGAGCTGGTGCTGGTGTCGTTACAGGAGCAGGGGAATCCAAATATAAAAGGATATCTGCATCACTACCTCCATGATTGGATTTTGGTATGGGCGGTGGATTGACATGATTGCTGATGGCAACTGAGGAGGATGGTGGAGGAATTGTGACTCTGCCTCCAGGTGGGGGTGGGAATAAGCTTAGGCCCCCAGCTCCTGTAGTCTTGGACTTAGAAGCCCTCTCAACTTGATGGTCTGCCCTTCCTTGAAGCCCAGATCCAACTTGGGACGATTATCCATTTCCTGAGATTCTTTGGAAATCTCAGATTCCTGCTTTACCCACTTGAAGTGATCTTGCAAAGAGACATTAAAGTCGAAGTCATCATCCCAATCTGAGAAGCCAATGCCAATGAAAGCACTATGCCCAGTACCATCCTGGATCCGGATTACAAAGTAGCAGCTGGAATCTGTCACTGTCTCCACAACAATACCAGGATATTGTTCTACTGGTGCCTGAGGAAAGAGCTCCCCTGAAACTTTATCCTCGAGTTTGATATAAACAATCTTCCCTTTTGAAGTGATTCGGAGGCGACCAGTCCAATCAGATTGATCTAATTTCCAGTCAGATGCCCTGTAACCGCGGTTGGAGGCCTGGAGCAGAATCGGGTAGATGCTGACATAGGGCTTCACACACAGAACAGACTCGTAGTCCAACTCGGCCGCCATCTTGGCTCTGAGAATTTGCATTTTTAAGTTCCCAAGTGATGCCTGTGCTGCTGGTCCAGGGCCTAATCTTTGAGATCCACTGGTCTAGAACATGTACTGCATATAACTAGTGCAGAGATAATCTGAGAATTATTGGCATTTTTAGTAATCCTGCTGAGGAAATGACCTTGTGTTTTGGCCTCTGGTTTTTAGAACCTCTAAACTCTTACTCTCTCATGACTGACATCTGAAAATAAAATTTTTGGGTCCTTTCTGTTTATTCATCTACCACAGATTAATTTAAAAGTAAATAAGAAAGAAAGGTATAAGCTTCCTTCTTACAAAAACCTGCTTAATTTTTTAAAAATTTCTGAACGTGATAATATTGAATTTTTTGAAGAGGTCAAATACTTTGCTGCTAATCCAAATGCATTTGTACTAGAAAGTGCTTAAACCAGCTAATTCCTATTATTATTAAACCTTAACTTTTCGTTGTGACTTGGACTCTTCAGAAGTTTATTATTAAGATTCCATTTTTATTGTAATTATACTGTCTCTATTCTGAACAGGAGATATACATTAAGGGCTTATATGAAATGTCATTTGGACAGTGATGTTTTTTGTTTGTTTTTACTAGTTATCATCTTTTTTAGAATAAAAAACATAAGACACTAAATAAACTTTTCCAAGGGGTTTTTGTTGTGATTTTAGAAAGTGTGCCTGAGGACTTCCCTGGTGGCACAGTGCTTAAGAATCCACCTGCCAATGCAGGGGACACGGGTTCAATCCCTTGTCCAGGAAAATCCCACATGCCACGGAGCAACTAAGCCCATGCACCACAACTACTGAGCCTGCACTCTAGAGCCCATGAGCCACAATTACTGAGCCCTTGTGCCACAACTACTGAAGTCCATGTGCCTAGAGCCCATGCTCTGCAACAAGAGAAGCCACTGCCATAAGAAGCATGTGCACCACAACGAAGAGTAGCCCCCACTTGCCGCGACAAGAGGAAGCCCGTGCACAGCAATGAAGACCCAACACAGCCAAAAATAAAGAAATAAAAATAAATAATAAAAAAACTAAATTAAAAAAAAAGAACTAACTTTAAAAAAAAAAACAAGGAAAGAAAGAAAATGTGCCTGGAAACAGTTGACTATTACTGGAATGCTATATGTATGGAATGGGATTAACGTGTTAAATCTTTCACAGTCTATGAAGTCTTTCATAAATATTCTTTGCTATCAGCAAGGTGAATGGCAAAAGCGTGTGGTATTGCTGAATTTTTAAGGATTTATTATTGTCAAGGGACATTTCTTCAGTTTTGTGGCTTTACAGATTTTCAGTTAACCAGTGAGGTTTAACATGTTAATTTGGTACTTAGAAAATCTGCAAGCAAGTGAGAAGCAGGAACAAAGCCAACAAAATAAATGTGGAAAAGAGGGGGAATTTTTTTTAAAGATAGTCTTAAAAGGTTTGTGAACTTATCAATTTCTTCCTGCAAGAAATGTTGGCAATTGACCTGTTATGCCCTGAAAATGAAAGGTAAGTGTATCTAGTTACATGTACATTTGTTTTCCAAATCCCAAAGAAAACATAAAGCAATATAAGTCTTTTAGACTCAGAACATGTGATCCATTAAATGTGTCAGTTTGGTGAAAGATGATTTCAGGATGCAGTTATCTTGTGACTCCGTGTTTGAAGTGAAGGAGGAGAGAGATCAATTGGGCTCAGATTATTCCAAACTGCTTTATCTTAAAATTGTGATTTGGGGAAGTTTAATATTTTGTTTAAGTCTGAGAAGCTTCACAAAGAACGTACAGCTGGTGACATGGTTATAGTTTTATTATTGGTCTCTTTATTTGAATATTTATCTTTGAACTTCTGAAAGTATATTGATTATTTTAAATATGTATTTCCTCAGCATGAACAAAGACCATTTTAAACATAGGAGACAATTTTAAGCTGTCCATATTTTCCCTATTCCAAAGGTCAAATAATTGTAGCATATAAATATTTTAAGTGCTATTCATCGCTGATGAGAAACTTTTTTTTTGTTTTGTAGTTAGGTAATTTTAATAATTATTAATAAAGCCAGGTATATATGTTCACTGAGAAGATTTGTGATCTTAATAAATATGAGTCTTACTATTAAAGTCTGATATTCTTCTAAGTATCTGGACAGAAGCTATTAAAGCTAAATACTATTTATCATTGTTTTTTGTATTTTCCCTGTCTTACACATAGCAAACATAAACCAATAAATGTTTGTTAATGAATGAATACAAGATATTTCAAGTAGTTAATGGAAAACACTAGACCTTAACACAGTGGTGCTATTGCTTATTAAAATTTATATTATTTATTACTTATTTTTTTACATGAGTGTGGTAGTACAAGAGAATGAGATATGAGATTTCACAAACATTTATGTAGCACTTAATATCTGTGCCTTACTAATATTCATTTGCGTAATCCTTATAACCACCCTGTGAGGTGACTACTATTTATTTTCCCCATTTTTCAGATTAGGAAACTGAGGAACAGAGAGATTAAGAAAATTGCCGATGACACAGCTAAAGATAAAAACCCATCCTGCCCCATAGAGTATGCTGTGAACCACTAAGCTACACTGATTCTTTTCACATTTTAATCTTTCCTTCCTTTATGGTGCAGGCCAGAATCAGGACATTGATAATGCAAAGTAGGCGACCCCTGTTGTGGATAGCAGGAAGGTAAGATGTAGCTAGTAGAATCATTGATTGTAACATAGAGGTGAGGTCAGGGACTTTTGGAAGAAGACTGGATAGGCTATGACTTATTCAGGGAGTGAGAAAAAGGTAGCTGGAAGAATTCATGCAGAAGATAAGTATCGTGAGAGTACTTGCAGCACAGTGAAAGTAGCAGAAGGAAGACCTTCACACTTCCATCACTATCATCATCCTCATCATTGTTTGTTTTGGGAAAGAAGGTTTATGCCAGCAAAACTCTGACTCTTCAAAAAATCTTTCATAAAAGTCTCACACAGCATTTTCTGCTTCATTTCACTGTTCAGCAGTGGGTTACATGACCACTTGTAGATGGAAAGCAACTAAAAATAAAGGAGTTATAGATGGGGTTGTACTCAATCATCACTCTACAAAAAGGTAATTCACAATGAAAACAAAACTTTACATGTGGAGATTTTATTGCAGCATTGTTTATAATAACAAAAAACTGGAAACAACCTAATATGCAATGATAATGAGAAAGCTAAGTGAATTATGGCATATCCATATGATGAAAAATAAGCAACCTTTAATATCATATTTATGAAGAGAAATGTCATAGAAAATCCTTATGACATAATATTAAGTGAAATAAAGCAGTACACACTGCACCACAAAATGTTAACAATAGATCTCCCTAAAATAGTGGGAAAATAAGTGATTTTCAATATTTTAGTTTTACTAATCAATATTTTCCAAGGTTTTTACAATTGTTAATGCTTTTCATAGGTACATCAACTAGCAGACTTTCAAAAATAAATTTTGAAACTTTAAAAAATAACTCTGACTACACCAAGAAAGAAAAGAGATTTATCAGATGGATTTATTGCCTTAGTTTTTATGTATCACCAATCAAAAACCAAATTCTCAAGAAAGAAAGTCTGATAAGTCTACCTTGGGTCACATACTTATCTTATGGTCAGGGGAGCAGAGTTCTGTTAGTGACAGTCCTATCAGAATTATGTGGAGTGGAGAATGGGCTATTTCCTGAAGGAAAGGATTCTGGTCAGACAAAACCACCTGTGTAATAACCGCAGAAAAATAATGTTTCTTTTTAAAATTCACACTCATTAAATCCTCAACTGTGACAACACAGAAAAAATTGACCACATTTTGGGAACTCCAGGGATGGTCAGTGACAAAGGTGGAGGAGACTAGAATTTGGGTAACTACCTTTCATAGAGGGTACACTATTCATTTAAGATCATAACATTCAAAGGGGAGTGCTGAATTCAGACTTTAAAAGATTGCAATTAGTATTCAAGGAGGTTTAGTCTGCAGGAAGGGTCATTAGCTTCAGTTTTTTTGGCAGTGCAAAATTTAGAGTCAAACAGATAGGTATATTATAGATTTGAATGGCACAAAGAAATATTCATTCTCTAGGGAGGTACACTACAAAGAAGGAAAAGGGTGAATGCCCTTTGTAGACCATACATTGGGCTAAGAACTTAACCTGCATGATATTTTCTCCTCACAACTCTATAAGTTAAGACCTATCCATATTTCAGACTTGAAAAACCAGTTCAGTTAAATTAAATCACTTATTTAGATCATATACCAATGGGTGGGAGAGCTGGGATTCAAATCCAGGTTTAGGGTGTTGGGATCCAGCAAAGCAAATTGGGTTCAAGCCAGAATTCTAGCTCTGTTCCAGTTCACTAACTAAGATAGATACCAATTCCTAAGGATTTAATTCATGTAAACATGAGTTTAGAGAGACGAGGCTGAAGATTTCATCCAAGCCATAAAAGACACCAAACAGAGTGGAAGAGCCTACTCACTAGTAGAAAAACAAAACACTCAGTTCTACTTCCTTGCTTTGTTCTATATTGACTCAGAGTTTGAGAGGAGCATGAATGATTGGTGCTAGAACTTAGTGACTACAAATGAGTAGGAATCAACTAAAATCCAAGATATTAAGAATGCTCAATTTTCTAGACAGGACAGTCTGTAGACTCAAATATTAGAATAGGACAAGTCCAAGGAAAGACAGGAACAAAGCTAAAAGTACACTAAGGCTATGGATCAAAGTGTAGTAATCTACAGCTGCATAACAAATTCCACCAAAAATTTACACCATAATAACATTAAAATTTAGCAGCTTAAAATAATAACACATATAGTTTATGTGAGTCAGGACTCAGGAAGTGCCTTAACTGGGTCTTTTCGGCTCAATGTCTCTCATGAGGTTGTAGTCAAGATGTCACTGTGTCTGCAATCATGTAAAGGCTTGACTGGGCCTGGAAGATTCATTTCCATGGTGGTCCATTCATATGCCTGACAATCTGGGAAAGGCAAAACTATGGAGATAGTAAAAAGATCAGTGCTTGCCAGGGGTTCTAGGAGAGGGAGGGAAGGATGAATAGGTGGAGCACAGGGATTGTATAGGGCAGTGAAACTATTCTGTATGATACTATAATGGTGGATAAATGTCATTATACATTTGTCAAAACTCATAAAATGTACAACACAGAGATGTGAACCCTAATGTAAACTATAGGTTTTAGTTAATAATAGTTGTGTCAATATTGGCTCACTAATTGTAAGAAACGCACTATGCTAATGCAAGATGTTAATAAATATTGGAAACTGGGGAGGTTGAGGGGTATATGAGAACTCTCTGGACCTTTTGCTGAATTTTTCTGTAAACCTAAAACTGCTCAAAAATAGTTTATTAATTTTAAAATAAAATAATTAGCAATATTTAAATAGCAATTAAAAATCACTCCTTAATTTGTAAATTGACTATTTTTGATAAAATATATAATATAAAATATTCCATTTTAATCATTTTTAAATGTACAATTTAGTGCATGAATTATATTCAAAATGTTGTGCAACCATCTCCACTATCTCTTTCCAAACACTCTGAAATCATTAATCAATAACTGCTCATCCCTTCCTCCTCCCAGTCCCTGATAAATTCTAATCTAGTTTCTATCTTATCTCTAATGAATTTGCCTATTCTGGATATCTCATATATGTGGAAGCACACAAGATTTGTCTTTTTGTGTCTGGCTTATTTCTTTAAGCATAATGTTTTCAAGATTTATCCAAGTTGTAGCATGTATCAAAACTTAGTTACTTTTGATGGCTGTATAATATTATATTGGATGCATATACCACATTTTGTTTATTCATTCATCTTTGATGGATACTAGGGATGTTTCCACCTTTTGGTCATTGTGAATAATGCTGCAGTGAATATTGATGTACAAGTTTCTGCTCAAATCTCTGGTTTCAGTTGTTATGGATATACACCTAGGAGTGGAATTGCTGAGTTGTATGATCATTTTATGTTAAGCTTTTTGAGAAAGTGCCAAACTGTTTTCCACAGTGACTGCATCATTCTACATCCTCACCAGTAATGTCCATGGATTCCGGTTTCTTCACATCCTCATCAACATTTATGTTTCTTTTTCTCTCTCTCTCCTTTCTTCCTTTCTTTTTCTTTTTCTTTCTTTCTTTCTTTCTTTCTTTCTTTCTTTCTTTCTTTCTTTCTTTCTTTCTT
>NC_041234.1:74044112-74065912 GCF_002837175.3 Physeter macrocephalus | reverse complement strand
TTCTTTCTTTCTTTCTTTCTTTCTTTCTATCTTTCTTTCTTTCTTTCTTTCTTTCTTTTCTCATTTTCTTCCTCTCTCCCTCTCTCCCCTTTCTTTCTCTCCTCCTTTCTTTCTTTCTTTCTTTCTTTCTTTTTCTTTTGCCATCCTAGTAAGTGTGAAGAAATGTAGTAGTATCTCACTGTGATTCAAATTTTTCTAATAGCTAAGGATGTTGAGCATCTTTGCATGTACTTAACAGCCATTTGCATATCTTCATTGGATAAATGCCTATTCAAGTTTTGTGCCTATTTTTCTAAACTGTATTGTCTTTCTGTTGTTGAGTTTTAAAATATTTTCTACATATTAAACCCTTATCAGATATATGCTTTGCAAATATTTTCTCTCATTCTATAGACTGTCTTTCTGTTTTCTTGATAATGTCTTTTGGTGTACAAAGTTTTTACTTCTGTTAATGTAAAATTTATTTTTTTCTTTTGCCACTCATTCTTTTGTTGTCATAGCTAAGAATCCATTACCATGTTCAAGGTAATGAAGATTTAACTCTGTTTTCTTCTAAAATTGTTGTGGTTTCAGCTCTTATATTTAGGTGATTGATCCATTTGAGTTAATTTTTGTATATCATATGAGGTAAAAGTCCAACTTCATTCTCTTGCATGTGGAAATCTAGTTATCTCAGCACTATTTGTTGATGAGATTGTTCTTTTCTCATTAAATGGACTTGGAGTCCTAGTCAAAAATCAACTGACCATAGATTTATGGATTTATTTCTGGGCTCTCAATTCTATTCCATTGGTCTATATGTCAGTCCTTATGCCAATAGCACACTGTTTTGATTACTATACCTCTGTAGTAAGTTTGGGAATTAGGAGGTATGAATCTTCTGACCTTATTCCTCTTTATCATTATTATTTTGGCTATTTGAAGCTCCTTGCAACTCTCTATAAGTTTAAGGATTATCTTTTCCATTTCTCAGAAAGGCTGTTAGGATTTTGACAGGGATTGCATTGAATCTTAGTTGATCACTTTAGGTATTGTTGACATTTTAACAATATTAAGCTTTCCTATCCTATCCATAAAAATGGGAGGTCTTTCCATTTGTTTATTTTTTAATTTCTTTCAGCAAAGTTTTGTAGTTTTCATTGTATGTCTTTCACCCCCTTGGTTAAACTTACTAAGTATTTGATTCCTTTAAATGCTGTTGTAAATGGAATTACTTTCTTAATTACCTTTTTCAATTGATCTTTGTATATATTTAGAAACAACTGGTTTTTGTGTGTTCAGCTTGTATCCTGCAACTTTGTTGATTCATTATTAGTTCTAGTACCTTTCTTGTGGATTCTTTGAGATTTTCTGTATATAGGATAATTTCACCTGCCAATTGAAATAGTTTTACTTCTTCCTTTGTAATTTAAATGCCTTTTATTTCTTTTTATTGTCTAATTACCCTGGATAGAACTTCTGGTACAATGTTAAATTGCAAAGGTGAAAGTGAGCATTCTTGTCTTGATCCAGTCTTATGGGGAAAGTCTTCAGTCTTTCACCATTGAAAATGATACTAGCTGTGGGTTTTTCAGAAATGCCCATTATCATTATCATGTTGAAAAGTCCACTTCTATCCCTAGCTTTTTCAGTATTTTTTGTCATGAAAATGTGTTGGATATTGTCAAATGCCTTTTCTGCATCTATTGAGATGATCATGTGGGGTTTTTTTTTCTTTGTTCTATTAGTGTAGTGTATTAGATTGATTTTCTTATGTTGAACCACCTTTGCTTTCTTGGCATAAATCCCATTGGTCATAGTGAATAATTTTTATAATGTGCTGTTGAATTCAGTTAGCTAGTATTTGAAAATTTGAAAATTTTGCTTCAATATTTATAAGGGATACTGTTCTGTAATTTTCTTCTGATGTAACAACTGACTTTTGGTTATGTGTACTCTACTATTTATACTTTATATTTTTAAAAAAAATTTTAAATATTTATTTTATTTATTATTATTTGGTTTTGGCTGCATTGAGTCTTCATTGTTGCATGCAGGCTTTCTCTAGTTGTGGTGAGTGGGTCCTACTCTTCGTTGCAGTGAGTGGACGTCTCACTGCAGTGGCTTCTCTTATTGCAGAGCACAGGCTCTAGGCATATGGGCTTCACTATTTGTGGCACGCTGGCTCAGTAGTTGTGACTCACAGGCTTAGCTGCTCCACAGCATGTGGGATCTTCCCAGAAAAGGGCTTGAACCTGTGTCTCCTGCAGTGGCAGGCAGATTCTTAACCACTGTGCCACCAGGGAAGGCCCCATATTTTATATTCTTGCTCTCTATATGCATATATTACTCTAAGTTCCACTTTCTTTTTTAACTTGCATCAATTTGTAAAGTCCTTTACATATTTCTACTCAGTTCTTAAATGCATCTTTTCTGACAGTAATCAGAAATGCACTACTCCATTAACATATAATAATCTACTATTATATCTAGCACAGTGACCATTTAGACTATTTCTAGCACTAGCTGAAATGTATAGTTAAGGCATAATGATTTATATGTCCATCTTTTATTTAAATTATTTCTTTGGAATAGAGTTTCAAAAACAGTTTTACTGGGTTAAAAGTATGCTTATCTTGATTTCTATAAGTCATTGCCAAGTAACTCTCCAGAATGTTAATGTCACATTGAAGGACCATTCTAAATATTCACTCACAACACCTACACTGAATTTTTTCTTCATTATTTTCTTTATGTTTTAATAAATATCAGCTGATATTTCACATTTTTTGTTAATAATTCATTTTCTATGTAATTTTTACACTTATAAAAGGAACATGTGTTGGTTGTAGAGACTATAAAATTTAGGAAATTATAAGGAAGAATCTAGGAATAATCCATTTTGAAATAATTCTTGTGGTTTTATAATACATTTTAGTATCAAGTCGATTAGACAAGTCTCAGTAGAAAACAGATGGCACCCTTAAATTAATATAATTCTAAGGAAGTTTAATAAAGGGACTATTTTACCAGGTGTGGCCAAAATGTAAGGAAACCATAATAATTCTCACAGAAACCCAGGGCTAGTAGTAGTGGACTCCATTAGCACCCTAGGCCTGAATATGCAAGTTACAGGAATTCCAAGACAGGGGACTGTGGAAATGGCTGTCTGACAGGAACTGTAACCTGTTATAAATTAACACAGCCACTGCCCAGTGTCTCTGGAGAGAGGGAGTAAGGGAAATTAACATCCTAACCTACCTCACTCTCATTTCTCCCTCTGATCTCTTTCTGGGGTCTTCCATTAGCCAAATTATTGGACACCAAAGGGAATAGAAGTCTATTGATGTCTCTTTAGGTCAGCCTCCAGTCTCCTAGGGTACAGAGCAGAGTGAAGAGTGAAGAGTGAATATGAAAGGATAGACAGAAAATATTCAACATGTCAAATGTGACAAGACACTCTCAATTCTCTCTCCTTATTTCTTTCAATATTCCTTCAGTAAAGTTTGTAACTCTGCACAAACCTACATGTATTGAGTGCTTACTATGTGCCAGGCATTTTTGAGGTGCTTTATGTATAGTCTTCACAATAACCCTATGAGTTAGGCACTATGATTTTCCTTATCTTATACTGATAGATGAGGAAAAAGGGGTCCAAGACTTAATTAATATGGCCATGTCACGGCCCTAGTAAGTATCAGTGCCACAATTTGAACCCAGGGAGTCTACAGACTCTCTGCAGGAGTTCTACAAATTTTTTGCAGTGTTATTCTTTGTTTTCTTATGATATTTTGTTGCAATCCTAAGTGGATTCTTCTCTCCCGTTCATTTCTTCTAATGAGTTATTGCTTCCATAAACAAAAGATACTGACTTTTTTATATTTATTATCTATTCTGCTCTTCCTAAACTTCCAGTTCTGAGAATTTAATAACTGAACCTCTTAGATTTTGTAGGTCTATATCATATGTAAAGATATTAGTGTTTTTTGTCTCTTCCTTTCTTTTCAGAAGTTATACCATTTTTTTCTATTCCATGTTTAATATGTTGGTTTGAAAGAAAAGTTTTAAATAGTAATAGTGATACTAGGATATATTCTCTTGGTCTTTATATTATCTCACCATTATTTACCACTTTGGTAGTCTTTTTAAAGTTTATATTCTTAATGGAAAGATATGACTTGTTCTTAGATAGTAAGATTGAGAAAATGTCAGTTTTATGAAAATTACTCTGTAAATCCAACAGAATCCCAGTGAAAACACCACTAGCTTTAAAAAATGTTTTTTAAATTTTTACAAAATGATATTGTCCATTTGTAATAATAAATATGTGAAAATACCAAGGAGAATTACATATATATGGTAGACTGGCACTATTTTATAAAGCTGAAGAAATTGAAAGTTTGATATTGGTAAAAGAATAGCTATGTAATAGAAAAGAAGAGAGAGTCCAGAAGTTAATACAAACATATATGGGAATTTAGTACATGATAAAAGTGGCAATTTCAAATCAGTACCATGAAAACAGCTCAATAGTTAAATGCTATTGGGAAAATTAGTCATCTGGGAAAAAATATCTAACATCATATTTTACATAAAGTATAATTCTAGATAGATAAAATATTTACATTAGAAATACTAGATTAAAAGGTGAGCAAATATGTTTACAGTCTTGAAGTGAAAAAAGCATTTTTAAGCATAACACACTCCAGAAACCATAAAGAAAAATATAAGTTCGACTAAATAAAAAGGAAAATGTGTGGCAAAATATCAATTAAAGTGAAAAAAACATATGACAAATTTGGGGGAGGAAGAAACCAAAAGTTTTATGTCTTTAGTACACAAAGAGCTATTACAAATTAATAAGAAAAAATGCAGTTATTTTAATGAGCATGGGCATGAAGTTCACAAGAAAAGAAGTCAAAATGGTAACATAAATACACAAAGTTAGTTAATCACACTGGCAAAAGGGAATCCCAAATAAAAATTAGAGGCAATTGTTCCCTTAGTTTGACAAAATATATGAAACATATTTATTATATCTAGTGTTGCCAGATATATGAAGAAATTGACAGTTTAATTTGTTGTTTAATAGCTAGTAAACTGATAGTAGAGCTTGGAGGGAAACTTAGTAGTTTCTCCCATGGTTATTTGTTCATTCAGGTCTTTCTATTTTATTAATTAACTTTGAAAATTATCCACGACTCTGAAATTTAACATTATTAAATTGTACATAGCCTTATCTTATTATTACTAATTAAATAATCTACATCTCTTATTATGTTTTCTTTACTACTTATAATTTTCTTTATTTTGCTTTCATAATTTTTCAAATTGCTTATTTCAGATTAAGCAGAATTATTTTTTCTTTTTATCCCCAAGAACTAGTTCTTGGATTAAATTAAAATTTCAATTCTATGGATTTTACTTTGTCTGAGAAATTTATTTCTGCCTTTAGCTTTACTATATCATTCCCCTTGATTTTCTTTGGAATATTTCATTGTTCTCTTTTGTATTTTCTTGGTTAGATGCTAATTCATGTTTTGTGTTTTTTTAATTTTTATTGGAGTATAGCTGACTTACAATGTTGTGTAGTTTCAGATGTACAGCAAAGTGAATCCTTTATACACATATATATGTCCATTCTTTTTCAAATTCTTTTCCCACATAGGTTGTTACAGAATATTGAGTAGAGTTCCCTGTGCTATACAGTAGGTCCTTATTAGTTATCTATTACTAAGTGAAGTAAGTCAGACAGAGAAACACAAATAACAGATGATATCACTTATATGTGGAATCCAACAAAAATGATACAAAAGAACCTATTTACAAAACAGAAACAGATTCACAGATCTCAAAATAAAACTTATGGTTGCCAAAGGGGAAATGTGGGGGAAAGTGATAAATTAGGAGATTGGGATTAACATATACACACTACTATGATAGAGCATGGAGCAGGAAGGAAGGATGAGTCTTTTCATTTAGTGTCATGTTGCATTTTAAAAATTTTACTATGTTTGTATATCTCTTTTACCATAAAGAAGTAATAATAAAAGTAGAGCCAGTATAAGTCATTACCAAATGGACACTAAATTAAGGGTATTGGTCACAGAGGTGATCAAACACTTACCCTCATGGGCAATAACTCCCTGTGAAATCCTAGTTACACAGCTATGAGAGATGGGGGAAGTTGAAATTACTGAATTTCTTACTGCTAAACTGAAATTAAATTAAGCCACTTGAAATAACTAAAATGTCTGTAACTTAATGAATTGTGGCCCCCAGAAAAAAAATGTATATGCTGAAGTCCTAACTCCTAATTTGAATGTGTTTGGAGATAAGGCATTTAAGGAGGTAATTAAAGTTAAATTTGGTGAAGGTGGTGGTTAATCTAATATGTCTGGTGTTCTTATAAGTGACACTAGTGATGTGTCTGCACAGAGAAAGGCCATGTGAAGACACAGCTAAGAGGTAGCCACCTTTAAGCCAAGGAGAGTGATTTCAGGAGAAACAGAACCAGTAAACTCAAACTTAGGTTGATTATGTCATAAATTTCTAGAAATATACTTTTAAATATTAGATCTTACTAGTTTATCCCATTGTTTTATTTTTCTTTACCAGGGACTTCAATTATATGAAGAGCATACTTTGCTGAACTTCCATTTCTACCCCTCTTTTTTTACCTTTTCTTATTTATTTTTATTTTTTTACATCTTTATTGGAGTATAATGGCTTTACAATGTTGTGTTAGTTTCTGCTGTATAACAAAGTGAATCAGCTATATGTATACATATATATCCATATCCCCTCCCTCTTGTTCCTCCCTCCCACCCTCCCAATCCCACCCCTCTAGATGGTCACAAAGCACTGAGCTGATCTCCCTGTGCAATGCAGCTGCTTCCCACTAGCTATCTATTTTACATTTGGTAGACTATATATGTCAATGCTATTCTTGCCCTTCGTCCAAGCTTACCCTCCCCACTCCCGTGTCCTCAAGTTCATTCTCTGTGTCTGTGTCTTTACTCCTGTCCTGCCCCTAGGTTCATCAGAACCATCTTTTTTTAGATTCCATACATATGTGTTACCATACGGTATTCATTTTTCTCTTTCTGACCCACTTCACTCTGTATGACAGACTCTAGGTCCATCCACCTCACTACAAATAACTCAATTTCATTTCTTTTTATGGCTGAGTAATATTCCATTGCAAATATGTGCCACATCTTCTTTATCCATTCATCTGTCAATGGACACTTAGGTTGCTTCCATGTCCTGGCTATTGTAAATAGAGCTGAAATGAACATTGTGGTACATGTCTCTTTTTGAATTATGATTTTCTCAGGGTATATGCCCAGTAGTGAGATTGCTGGGTCATTTGACAGTTCTACTTTTAGTTTTTAAAGGAACCTCCATAGTGTTCTCCTTAGTGGCTATATCAATTTACATTCCAACCAACAGTGCAAGAGGGTTCCCTTTTCTCCACACCCCCTCCAGCCTTTACCCTTTGCAGATTTTTTGATGATGGCCATTCTGACTGATGTGAGGTGATACTTCATTGTGGTTTTGATTTGCATAGCAAAAGCTTTTAAGTTTCATTAGGTCCCATTTGCCTATTTTTGGTTTTATCTCCATTTCTCTAGGAGGTGGGTCAAAAGGATCTTGCTGTGATTTATGTCATAAAGTGTTCTGTCCATGTTTTTCTCTAAGAGTTTTATAGTACCTGGCCTTACCATTAGATCTTTAATACATTTTGAGTTTAGTTTTGTGTATGGTGTTAAGTGTTCTAATTTCATTCTTTTACATGTTGCTGTCCTGTTTTCCCAGCAACTGTTTGCTTTTTTTATATTAAGCTGCATGTGCTGCTTGTATATTTTGGAGATTAATCCTTTGTCAGCTGCTTTGTTTGCAAATATTTTCTCCCATTCTGAGGGTTGTCTTTTTGTCTTGTTTATGGTTTCGTTTGCTGTGCAAAAGCTTTTAAGTTTCATTAGGTCCCATTTGCCTATTTTTGGTTTTATCTCCATTTCTCTAGGAGGTGGGTCAAAAGGATCTTGCTGTGATTTATGTCATAAAGTGTTCTGTTTTGATAGGGATTGCATTGAATCTGTAGATTGCTTTGGGTAGTAGAGTCATTTTCACAATGTTGATTCTTCCAATCCAAGAACATGATATATCTCTCCAACTATTTGTATCATCTTTAATTTCTTTCATCAGCGTCTTATAGTTTTCTGCATACTGATCTTTTGTCTCCTTAGGTAGGTTTATTCCTAGGTACTTTATTCTTTTTGTTGCAATGGTAAATAGGAGTGTTTCCTTAATTTCCCTTTCAGAATTTTCATCATTAATGTATAGGAATGCAAGAGATTTCAGTGCAATAATTTTGTATCCTGCTACTTTACCAAATTCATTGATTAGCTCTAGTAGTTTTCTGGTAGAGTCTTTAGGATTCTCTATGTATAATATGTCATTTAGTGGCTGCCATCTGTGGGCAAACGGAGCACGAAGCCCGTCTCCTCACTCACCCCAAAACAATGGTGTCTTGCCTCTCTGGAAGGTCCAGACATTTTCCCAGACTCCCTCCTGGCTAGCTGTGGCACACTAGCCCCTTTCAGCCTGTCTTCACGCAGCCAACCCCAGTCCTCTCCCTGGGGTCTGACCTTCGAAACTGGAGACTCAGCTCCCAGCCCCCACCCACCCCGGCAGCTGAGCAGACAAGCGTCTCCGGCTGGTGAGTGCTGGTTGGCACCCATCCTCTGTGTGGGAATCTCTCTGCTTTGCCCTCTGCACCCCTGTTGCTGTGCTCTCCTCTGTGTCTCCAAAGCTTCGGCCCCCATCCCCTCCAGTGAGGGGCCTTCCGAGTGTGTGGAAACTTTTCCTCCTTCACAGCTCCCTCCCAGAGGTGCAGGTCCCTTCCCTATTCTTTTGTCTCTGTTTTTGCTTTTTACTTTTGCCCTACCCAGGTATGTGGGGATTTTCTTGCCTTTATGGAAGTCTGAGGTCTTCTGCCATCATTCAGTAGGTGTTCTTTAGGAGTTGTTCCACATGTAGATATATTTTTGATGTATTTGTGGAGAGGAAGGTGATCTCCACGTCTTATCCTCTGCCATCTTGAAGGTCTCTCCCTAATTCATGTTTTTTTAATCCATTAACTTTTATTTAATTATGAAAGTTTTTAAGACTGTGAGTTTTTTTAATGAAGTTTTGGCAATATTACCTACATTTTAATAGGTTTAACTCTCATTTGTTGTTATTTTATAAGTGCTGTGTTCATTATGCTTTGATATTCTCTTTTACTCAATCCTTATTTTAAATAGTTGTGTGATGATGATTTGTTCTAAATAGTTATATATTTTATTGCTTAAATTATTATTAATATCTACTTTTATTGTATCACCTGAGACAGTAAATTATATAAGTTTAATTTGATTTGGGGGAATTTATTAAGGTTTTATTTTTTAAAGATTTTTTTTATATGGACCATTTTTAAAGTCTTTATTGAATTTGTTGCAATATTGCTTCTGTTTTATGTTTTTGGTTTTTCCGTCATGAGGCATGTGGGATCTTAGATCCCCTACTAAAAATCAAACCCGCACCCCCTGCATTGGAAGATGACGTCTTAACCACTGGACCACCAGGGAAGTCCCTATTAAGACTTATTTTGATTGTTTGTTTATTTGCTTTTCTATACCCTAGAAAGAAATTTACATGCTATATTTTTCAGAGACATTTAATACGTTCCTACATTTTGATTTGAATTAAATTATCAAAATATATTCTGAATGTTTTGGTACTATAATTTTCAAATCACATATAAAATACTTATTTATACATGTTCTCACTGAGTTTTAAAAAAGCAAATGTCATGAAGATAAATATATACAATAAATATAGATAATAAAATATCAAATTTTTGTAAATTTCCACATATGCTTAAAAAGAGGATGAAATTTCTCTGTAAAATTATTACCTGTTATATTTTTGTGAGTTCGTCTGCTAGGTATTTACCCACCCTTTACATCCAATACAATATATATAATGTATGTGTACAGTTAAAAAAATAATAAATGAGAACCTGTTTATACACTACTCAGTTTAAGGGTTAAATACGTCCAGTGCCTTTAAAGCTACCAGTATGCCCTCCACATCACAACATCCATCTTTCTCCTAGAAGAGCCACTACCCTAAATTTTGTGCTTAGTATTCCCCCTGCTTTCGTCTATAATTTAAAACCATAAACGGGAACTCTAGGCGATATTGCTTTCTTTTGGAAAGTTATTGTTTATTAAACTGGAAAATTCCTTTACCTGTGGACTCAGTAAACTCCTAACTAGGACTATTCCTCAAAATGTTTAATATGCATCTAAATTGGGCAATCCTAGATGTGTCCATTTTAAAGGTATATTTTCACGTTTGTAAATTAATAGTTAATCTTCAGAGTTATACTTTGAAACTATGTATATATCTTATTTCCCAGTAACCTTACATTCATTGGTGATCCCCACCTGAATCAATTATTATATTTGTAGATATAAAGTGGTGACTTTCTAATTCCTTCTATACTTAGTAGCTGTCATTAATCTGTAAATAGAAGCTTTCCTTCCCTCCCTCTTTTTGAATATTATTATGGACTCACAGATTCTCTTTTATTTAACATATTACAATATCTTACCTTGCTCAAATTGCTCCAGATGCAGTTCCAGATGTGGCCAATGCCAGCCCCTTTTTGACATGCCCCCATCATTCCTTGAATGCTTCCTTGATTTATAACACAACAATATATTCTTATATAGGTTTATCTTTTGCTTTGCCTGTTCCAGGGCTGGGATTGGTTATTTTTCAAAGGAGTTTCATTTCCTTTTATGAAGAATGTTATTTAGAAACCCAGATCTGGGTGCTAGGGGTGCTTCTAGGATCTTCTGAAATACACTACAAAGAAATAGGTTTTTAAGAAACCATGAGTTCATACAGATATTCTAATTCAAGGAAGAATTCTTCCTCATTTTCTCCCATTTCATATTTTTATCTCTCTAAAGGACAATATATGATTGATTTTGTCACTAAAAGTGACTGGAGGACTTTGAATGAGAAATGTCTTGGGATTTTCCAAATTTTTATTCATAATAAAGAAATAACTTTCACCCTTTGAATAAATGTTAATGAAGCAGTGGGATTATATTGTTTCTTATTACACCCAACAAGGCATGCTTGTTTAATGTACTAGTTACACATTTATTATATGTGTAGTCACTAGTTTTATATTATTTTTTATACATATGACTGGAAACTTTTATTAATGTAGTTTTGCTACCTTATAAAAAGAGGGAAAATAAAAATGTAGTTGAGGCTCATGTGTAATCACAACTCCTTTGTTTGCACACACCAGGATGCAACCTTCTTGGAATTTGAGTAAAATAGGGCAATCAACTTATGTTTATTTTTTCTAGATGTAGTCTTATTTTTCTTGATGTATAATTTTTTTTTGGTGGGGGAGAGTCTAATAAGATATTCTGACAGATTTTCTATTGGATTTTAAAAGGAAATTCTTTCAAGTTTTAGAATAGAGTCCAAAGATTTATAATGACTATGAGAAAATTCAAGTAGCTGAAAAGAGTGTTTAGGTGTTTCATCCTACAGTACAAAAGAAAGACAACAGGAGTTACACAACAAAATGGGAGGTGATATTTGATCATCAAATACAAAAGGGCTCAGCAGGAGATTCAGCTACCAGGCATGAAAGAGGTAGCAATTATATGAAGCATATTTGAGCAAAATAAAAAATATTGGAAACCACCATCTTAAATATATTATCATATTAGTTAAATGGAAGCACATATTGTGGTTTTTTTTTTTTTGGCACTTGCATAGCAAGTGATAGTAGAGTTTGTTTACAGTAGAAATGTGCTTTCACAGAACATTACTGACAACCTTTTTATTACTTGATTATACATAACTACTTGTTTGTTTATGTTATAGGGCAATCAGGAAAAAGAAATTGAGTATAGTCCAGTGTTTTTCAATCAGCTTAAGGACTAAATTGAATTATTACACTGATCATTCAATGATAAACAACTCTGAAAATTGTCAGTTTGTGCTCACAGATAGGTGAAAAATGTAAAGTCATGCAATTATCACCTTATGGTCAAAATCTAGTAAAACATTCTGCTGAGGAATGCTTCAAGTGATAGCTACTTCACTCTTAACTTTATCCATGAATCTCTTCATGTGTTAAGTTTTCAAATATCAATTCAATGTGAGAGGGAATTCCCTGGTGGTGCAGTGGTTAAGAATCCACCTGCCAATGCAGGGAACACGGGTTCAATCCCTGGTCTGGGAAGATCCCACATGCCATGGAGCAACTAAGCCCGTGCGCCACAACTATTGAGCCCACGTGTCACAACTACTGAAGCCTGTGCACCTAGAGCCCATGCTCCACAACAAGAGAAGCCACCACAATAAGCCCCACTCACCTCAACTAGAGAAAGCCCATGCACAGCAAGGAAGACCCAAGGCAGCCAATAAATAAATCAATTAATTTTTAAAAAAGAAAGAATTTTTGTCCATTAAAAAAAAATTCAAAGTGAGGAGAAGTAAAATACATAAGAGAAAGAAAAGAGCAAAAAAAAAAAAAAAAACTGGGTAGAATGATTTGTAGGCTGTAGAAGTTAGAAAAATAGATCCTAATAGCCATAAGTATATTTATATCATATTTGCATAGTCAATCTTAGATACATCTACCTCAACGTATTCTTACATTTTCAATATTAATCTGTTCCTCTTTCTTCCTTTAACCTAAATCGTGTATGAAGTAACAAGCAAAATATCTTGGGAGGTACATTAACATTTTGCTAATAGATATATTCAGGGAAAATATTTCTTTTTAACAGCTTAATTACATTTACAAAGAAAAATATACATATAGGTAATTTATATGAGCCTTCCTTTAGACTATCAACTTATATACACATACAAATCCCTTTGCTCATTGAAATGAGAATCTATCCTTTTTTGAAGTTAACACATAACAATTTCAGTATGAATGATAGGCATGATGCTATGAATTGATGTCCATTAGGATCGAAGATTGGCTACAGTTTTTACTGGAGTAATCGTGAATAAGGTCTGAAGCCTATCCTATAAATAGAAAAAAATCACAAACACAGGCACACATCCTTTTAAATACTCAAAATTTCTGCATCTGATTTGGGGGAGCTTTTTTTATCCAGCAGGAAAAATATATGGAATGACAAATAACGCTGGAATATTTTACCACTTGCACAAGACTAGATGATGCTTATAGGATCCTGGTTCATTATGGTAGTACACTTGTCTTTCATTTCCCTTAATTGCCTCTTGATTCTTAAGGTTTATTAATAGCTTGGAGCCAGAGCTAAAACTTGAGTAAGCTAGCCTGTGTCAGTAAGCAACATTGAATGAAATTGTCTCTTTGCTCTGGGCAGACAAAGCCTTCTTGTCATGGAATGTTCTGGGACACTTAGACATCCAAACATGGTCCCTGATATGAATTTTTCAAGACTCTCATAGAAAAAAAAATCCTGTATACAATTGGGGTTCAGAGTTGACTAACAGAATGAGGGGTGATATGATGGAAGGCAGATATCAAAGGGAAACAACAAGAACTTAATAAGCAATTCATCACAACTGAGGAAGATGTCTGGCAGAGTGGGCCAGATTCAAAATATAATCTCATTGCTCTTCTATTTTAGAATTGTCTTTGGTGCTGTTACTTGTATTATTTTCCATATGAATTTTAGAATCTGATTTTCTAGTTTCAACTGAGAATAATAACCCATTAATATTTTTATTGAGACCACATTATATATTTATAGCTTTTCTTGTGGAGAATTTACATATATGTAACATTGAATCTTCTTTCCACATAGGAACATGGTGGGTTTATCCATGTGTTCTTGTATTCTTTTTAGTGTTTAAAAGTTTTATCTAGTACTATTGAACAGTATACTTTAAAACGGTTAAGAAAGTGAAATAAGTCATACAGAGAACGACAAATACTATATGATCTTACCTATGTGTGGAATCTTAAAAAAAAAAAAAAAAAACTGAACTCTTAGATACAGAGAACAGAATGGTGGTTGCCAGAGGTGGGGGCCAGGGAGCAAAATTGATGAAGTTGGTCAAAAGGTATAAACTCCCAATTATAAGATAAATAACTAAATAAGTCATGAAGATATAGTGTAAAAATTTAATGGTAAATTTTATGTGTATTTTACCACAATTAAAAGTTTAAAAAAATGAAGAAAGGTTATTGATAATAAAATATAATTAAGGAAGTAAACAATTCTTTGTCTGGGAAATAAATTACATTATCTACTAAAAAAGTTTTCTTTATGTAGGTATTATATATTTATAAGTTTATTCTTGGTTATTTTATAATATTGCTGCTATTGTTAATGGTTTTTTTATATAACTTTTAACTAGTTAATTTTATGCATATATGTGTATATATATATGATATCCATAAATTAATATTTACTCCACTATCTTACTAAACTCTTATTTGCTTGCAGTAGTTTTCTCAGTTGATTCTCTTGTATTTTCCAGTTACTCAGTTATGCAATTTGCAAAGAATGATAGTACTCTTTTTCTTCTTTCCAATTTTTATACTTGAGTGTCCCTTATCTTATCTAATGACTTCAGCTATTATATGTAGTAAAGTGTTAAATAATAATGGAGATAGTAGACATTCCAGACTTCTTGCTGATTTTAGTGGTTACAATGGCTGTGTTTCCCCGTGATATTGAATTTTGGGCTGAGGTAAGTACAGTTAATCATGTTAAAGAAGTATTGATTTATTCTTATTGAGTTTTTAAAATTGAGACTTGTCATTGAATTTTGTCAAAGGCCTTTTCAGCATCTATGGAGATGAGCATATAATTTTCTACATGAATCAATTAATAGGATCAATTATTTTAGTAGATTTCCAAATAGTGAACCATTCTTGATTCCTACAATAAGTCTTATTGGCCTGAATGCATATTTCTTAAAAGGTACTGCTGGATTCTGACTTACTAATATTTTGTTTTGGATTTTTCTCACTATGCTTTTTTTAAGATATAACTCATATACCATGATATTCACCCTTTTAAAGTGTGCAATTCAGTGACTTTGTTAAAATCACAAGGTTGTGCAACCTTGACCACTAATTACAGGATATTTTCATCTCATCAAAAAGAAACTCCTTAAAAAGAAAAAAATAAAAACTCCTTACTTATTAGTAATCACTCATGAATTCCCAGCCCTAGCTCTGGAAACTATTAGTCTACTGTCTATATGCATGCATGTCTATTCTGGGTATTTCATATAAATGGAATCATACAATATATGGTCTTTGGGCACGGCTTCTTTCACTTAGCATAACGTTTTCAATGTTCATCCATGTTGTAGCAGGTATTTCATTCCTTTTATTACCGAGTAATATTCTATTGTATAGATATACGACTTTTGTTTGTGTCTTCATCCATTGATGGACATTTCCAATTTGGGGCTCATAAATAATGCTGCTATGACTATAATGTACAAGTTTTTGTGTGGACATAAGATTTCTTTTCTCTTGAGTATATATCTAGGGATGGAATTGATGAATTGTATGGTAGCATTTTTAACATTTTGAAGCACTTGCAAACACTTTCCAGAATGGTTGCACCATTTTACAGTTCCATCAACAATGCATGGTTCCAACTTCTCCATATCCTTGACAACAGTTGTAATTGTCTTTTTTATTATAGCCATCTAAGTGGGTGTGAAGTGGTACCTAATTGTAGTTTTGGTTTCCATTTCTCTAGTAACTGTTGGGGCTCAACATCTTTTCATGTGTTTATTGATTATTTATGCTTTTTTGAGAAATGTCTATTCAAATATTTTTAATAGAGTTATTTGTGCTTTTATAGTTTTATGTTGAGTTCTTTATGCATTCCAGATACTAGACCTTATCAGATAAAGAATTTTCAAATATTTTCTCTCATTCTATGGGTTGTCCTTTCACTTTCATGATAATATCTTTTAAACAAAAATATTTTTAACTTGATATAGTTCAATTTATCAATTTTTTTCCTTTGGTTTCTTGTGTTATAGGTGTCATATCTGAGTATCTATTGCCTAATCCAAGGTCACAAAAATTTACTGCTCTGTTTTCTTCTAAGAGTTTTATAGTTTTACCTCTTACATTTAAATCTTTGATCCACTTTGAATAAAGTTTTGCATATGACATGAGGTAGGCATCCAATTTCTTTCTTTTGAATGTAGATATCCAGTTGTCCCAGTACCTATTGTTGAAAAGACTATTCTTTCCACCATTTAATTGTTTTGACAACCTTGTTAATAATAGATTGACTATAAATGTACAGGTTTATTTCTGCACTTTCCATTTTGTTCTATTGATCTTTGTGTTTATCTTTATGCCAAAACACATGGTCTTGACTGCTATAGCACTGTAATAACTTTTAAAATTGGAAAGTGTGAGTCCCCAACTTATCTTCTTTGTGCTATTATTGTCATAAACATTACAGCTTTACAGATTGCATATCCATCAACTTAGTTCATTTGTATTTTAATAATATAGACAAAAAAAGAGTTACATACAAAAAATATTTATACAGTTATATTTATACCTGTGTGTTGCCTTAATGGTTGTCTTCATTTCTTAATGAGGATTGGAGATATTGTCTAGTGTCTTGTCCTGTCATTATTCAGACATTCCCTTTAGTATTCCTTATAGGTCAGGTCTGCTAGCCATAAATTCTCTCATTGTTTTTGGTTATCTAAAAATGTCTTAATTTTTACGTAACTTTTGAAGGATAATTTTGTCAGATACAGAAATCTTTGTTGCCAGAATGTTCTTTCAGCCTTTGGTGTAATCTTTCTACTCTCTAGCCTCATGCTTTCTGATGAAAAATAAGGTTAATCTTAGAGGATTAATGATGATGAGTCACTCCTTTCTTGCTGCTTTCAATTTTCTCTTTTCTTTGGTTTTCAATGGTTGAATTATGATGTATCTAGGTAAGGATCTCTTTTATTTTATTTTACTTGGAGTTTATTGAGTTTCTTGAATGTATGTATTAACGTCTTTCTTCATATTTGGGAAGTGTTCAGTAATTATTTCTTCAATATTTTTTTTACCCCTTTGTCTCTGTCCTCTCCTTCTGGGACTCCACTTTTCAAATGTAGATATTGTTGATGGTGTCCCATGGGTATTTAAGTCTCTGTTCACCTTTCTTCATTTTTTTTTCATTCTGTTCCTCAGATTAAATATTTTCAATTGACCTATCTTCACATTACTAATTTTTTCTGCCTGCTCAAATTTACTGTTGAGTTCTTTTAGTGAATTTTTCAACTTAGCTATTGTACTTTTCAACTACAGAATTTTTATTTGCTTTTCTTTATAATTTCTATCTATCTCTTTATTGATATTTTCTTTTTGGTGAAATGCCATTCTCATACTTTCTTTAGTTCTTTAAACATGGTTTCCTTTAGCATTTTGAACACTTTTTAAATGGCTGATGTAAATTATTTGCCTAATAAATCTTACATCTGGCCTTCTTCAAGAATAGTTGTTATTGATTCTTTTTCCCTGTTTCTTTATATGGCTTATATATATTTTTGTTGAAACATTTTATATAATATAGTGTTAAGTTACACTTACATTGTTATATAATATAAAACATCATTTTATATAACTATGTTGTTATTGCTGCTTTTTGTAGTTGTTGTTTGTTTTTTAGTGATCTTTCTGAACTAATTCTCTAAAGGTTACATTCTTTGTCATATGTGAATGCTGAAGTCTCTGTTTAGTTAGCTTAAAGGTCAGGTAACAATTGAACAGAGTTTTCCTTAAACACTTGAATCCAATACATTTTCCAGGCTTCACTGGGAGGCTCTGTGTTCATGTCAGTGCACACCTTGAACACTGAGTGAGGCAGTTGACAACTCTGCCTTAGCCTTCACTTCCTGCCTGAGGAGACTCTAGGTCAACCAGACATGAAAGTTTAGGGCCTTCTCAAGTCTTTTCTGAACAGATGCAAGGGTCTGGGTATGTGCACAGCCCTTGGTATGTGCACAGTCTGACACATGTGCATGACCTTCAAAATTCTCAGGAATATGTCAGAGCTTTACAAAAGCCTTATGAACATCTCTTTCCCCAGCTTTTCCTTTCAGATTGTTTTTTTATAGCCTATTGTTTGCCCTAGCTATTATCTACCTCTTCAGGCAGCCACAAAATCAAGCACACCAGTACTTTTTTGACAAATGCCCACAGAGAAAGGCTTTTTGCACTGACTGAACATTGAGACAGGTCAAATAAAGACAGCCTTGCAAGTAGGGTATTCCAGGGAATCGCCAAACAGGTAAAATAATAAAAATTACCTGAAAATGGGGAGATTGAAGGAGATCCAACCTCATTCTGCCCCCTCTGTTTGCTGCCAGGCTGCTGGTTTTCACCAAGATTTCAGGCTCTTGGTTTTCAAGGCTACACTGATGCTGGAGAGAATCAGATCAGAACAGGGCAAGTTATATTGCCACAGAGTTTGCTGGTATTGCTGAGATTCAAAGGTTTTACTTGAATAAACACTCCCCAGATTGCTGAAAGAATTTGGTTAATTTCCAGAACTCTGAAATTTTTCTATTTGACAATTTTTGCCCATATTCTAGATTTTCTGAGGCTCTATTTTGCTTTTTTTGTGGCTGTTCGTCTTGTTTAAGAGTTTTGCATCAATACATAACAATTATATTTGTAGCTTTTTTTTTTCTGTTCAACTTTTTTCAAGTTTTGATGTTAGTACTGAACTCACTTCATAAATGGAATTTGGAAGTTTTCCCTTTTGGAGCAGTTTTACCAGCTTTGGAATTATCTGTCATTGAAAAGTTTTGGAAAATCTTCTATGAAACCATGTAAATCTATTGCTATTTGAAAGATAGCACTTTGATCACCTTCTTCATTTATTCCATATAAATGCATATGTTTAGATTTCCTATATTTTCTGAGATAAATTTGGTAAATTATATTTTCCGAGATATTATATATTTCATTCATAATTTCGATTTTAATTGTATAGGTTTAAGGAGTATAGTCTCTCATCCTTTTAATTAATTCTGTAGATATGTCTTCCTTATCATTTTTTACCTTTTATTTGTGATTTTTTTCCTTTCTTATTCTTAATTAGATTAGCTGGCAGTATATTTTTTAATTTATTTATTGGTTCTAACATGTTTTCTTTATTTAACTCAACTTCTCTTTCTATCTTTATTAAATCATTACTTTAAACTTGCTTTAATTTTTTGTTGCTATATTTCTAATTTTAAGCCAGATTATTAATTCATTTATTTTCATTTTGCTTTATTATTGATATACATATTTAAGGCCATGAATTTCCCCATGAACACTGCTTTAGCTGTATTTCATGTGTCCTACAATATAATGCTTTAGTTATATTTGTTTTAAAGATATTCTTCAATTTTTAATTTCCTCTATAACCCTCAAAAATTATGGGGATTTGCATTTTTTTATAAATTTATTTATTTTATTTTATTTTTGGCTGCATTGGGTCTTCATGGCTGTGTACGGGCTTTCTTTAGTTGCGGCGAGCGGGGGTTACTCCTCACTGTGGTGCTCAGGCTTCTCATTGTGGTGGTTTCTCTTTTGTGGAGCATGATCTCTAGGTGCACTGGCTTCAGTAGTTGTGGCACATGGGCTCAGTAGTTGTCGCTCACAGGCTTAGTTGCTCTGCGGCATGCGGGATCTTCCCAGACCAGGGCTCCAACCCATGTCCCCTGCATTGGCAGGCAGATTCTTAGCCACTGCACCACGAGGGAAGCCCTTGTTTTTTATTTATAGGCAGAAAATGCTCTTTTCATGATATTAAAAAAAAAAGATTTATAAAGTTCTAGACTTATAATCAAGGAGTTTGGGGGGGTTTTTTTGTATTACATCAATATTAGTGAATAATGTAGAGTTTATTGGAAAAGTTTCTTCTCTATTTTTTAGAATATAGCATTCAATATATACAAAAAGTTACCTATCAATTATATTATCCAAGTCTTTTATATTCTTATTTTTGCCCACTTGATTTGATATAGACTGAAATAGAATTATCATTCCACTAGTATATTTTTATCTAATTTTCCATTCATTTCCTATGATTTTTGCTCTGTAAAAGCTATTACTATGTTACTTGGTGCTAGATATACAGCTCTATTTTACCTTAAATGTGAATCGTATCCTTTATCATGGTCTTTTGAAAACTGTGGTTTGAAGGTCATGTATTAGAATTTCCTCCTTTTTCTTTACTGTAACAGGAGAAAAGAAGCAAAGATAGAAACAGACATTACTAAGTTTTTCTTCTGGTTTGATGATTATGTGACAGCTTCCCTATAAGAGGTTCGGCTTTATGAAGTATGAGACATAGGGCAATGATGGAGAGCTTGAATATTCAGGAATAATAAACAAGATATGAAAAAGTGATTGCAGAGAGAAAGCAAGATTAAAGAGACATTAGTTAAAAATTTCTAGAATTTGTTGAGTGTTCTTTTAATTTGCACAACACACATATAGGGTAAAAGATAAAAATTCACATGGTTATTTAGTGCTTATCTGCTTGGCAAGAAATTGATAATGTAGATTCAAATTTTTCTAGGTTAATACTATTGAAAAAAAAGTGAAGTGCAGATTGATTCAAGATGGTGGAGTAGAAGGACATGCTCTCATTCCCACTTAAAAGAATCCAGAATCACAACTAACTGCTGAACAATCATCAAGAGGAAGACACTGGAACTCACCAAAAAAGATACCCCACATCCAAAGACAAAGGAAAAGCCAAAATGAGATGGTAAGAGGGTCACAGTCACAATAAAATCAAATCTCATAACTGCTGGGTGGGTGACTAACAAACCGGAGAACATTTATACCACAGACGCCCACCCACTGGAGTGAAAGTTCTGAGCCCCACGTCAAGCTTCCTAATCTGTGGGTCTGGCAATGGGAGGAGGAATTACAAGAGAATAAGACGTTGAAGGCTAGTGGGATTTGATTGCAGGACTTTGACAGGACTGGAGGAAACAAAGACTCCACTCTTGCAGGGCACGCACAAAGTAGTGTGTTCATTGGGACCCAGGGGAAGGAGCAGTGACCCCATAGGAGACTGAAACAGACCTACCTGCTAGTGTTGGAGGGTCTCTTGCAGAGGCGGCGGTGTGGCTGTGTGTCACCGTGAGGACAAGGACACTGGCAGCAGAAGTTCTGGGAAGTACTACTTGGTATGAGCTCTCCCAGAGTCTGCCATTAGCCCAAAAAAAGAGCCTAGGTAGGCTCCAGTGTTGGGTTGCCTGAGGCCAATCAACAACAGGGATGGAACCCAGCCCCACCCATCAGCAGACAAGTGGATTAATGTTTTACTGAGCTCTGCCCACCAAAGCAACAGCCAGATCTACAGACCACCAGTCCCTCCCATCAGGAAACTTGCATAGGCCACTTAGAGAGCCTCATCCACCAGAGGGCAGAGAGCAGAAGCAAGAAGAACTACAGACCTAAATAGACATTTCTCCAAAGAAGATATACAGATTGCCAAAAAAAAACATGAAAGAATGCTCAACATCATTAATCATTAGAGAAATGCAAATCAAAAGTACAATGAGATATCATCTCACACAGGTCAAAATGAACATCATCAAAAAAATCTACAAAAAATAAATGCTGGAGAGGGTGTGGAGAAAAGGGAACCCTCTTGCACTGTTGGTGGGAAAGTAAATTGACACAGCCACTATGGAGAACAGTATGGAGGTTCCTTAAAAAACTAAAA
>NC_041234.1:74020580-74044075 GCF_002837175.3 Physeter macrocephalus | reverse complement strand
GGAAGCAACCTAGGTGTCCATCAACAGATGAATGGATAAAGAAGATGTGGCACATATATACAATAGAATATTACTCAGCCATAAACAGAAACAAAACTGAGTTATTTGTAGTGAGGTGGATGGACGTAGAGTCTGTCATACAGAGTGAAGTAAGTCAAAAAGAGAAAAACAAATACTGTATGCTAACACATATAAATGGAATCTAAGAAAAAAAAATGGTCATGCAGAATCTAGGGGCAAGAAGGGAATGAAGACACAGACCTACTAGAGAATGAACTTGAGGATATAGGGAGGGGGAAGTGTAAGTTGTGACAAAATGAGAGAGTGGCACGGACTTACATATACTACCAAATGTAAAATAGATAGGTAGTGGGAAGCAGCCGCATAGAACAGGGTGATCAGCTCGGTGGTTTGTGACCACCTAGAGGGGTGGGATAGGGATGGTGGGAGGGAAGGAGATGCAAGAGGGACGAGATATGGAACCACATGTATATGTATAACTGATTCACTTTGTTATAAAGCAAAAACTAACACAGCATTGTAAAGCAATTATACTCCAGTAAAGATGCTTAAAAAAAAAAAACTACAATGAGGTATCACATCACACTGGTCAGAATGGCCATCATCAAAAAATCTACAAACAATAAATGCTGGAGAGGGTGTGGAGAAAAGGGAACCCTCTTGCACTGTTGGTGGGAATGTAAATTTATACAGGCACTATGGAGAACAGTATGGACATTCCTTAAAAAACTAAAAATAGAACTACCATACGACCCAGCAACCCCACTACTGGGTATATACCCTGAGAAAACCATAATTCAAAAAGAGTCATGTTCCAAAATGTTCATTGCAGATCTATTTACAATAGCCAGGACATGGAAGCAACCTAAGTGTCCATCAACAGATAAATGGATAAAGAAGGTGTGGCACATATATACAATGAAATATACTCAGCCATAAAAAGAAAAGAAATTGAGTTATTTGCAGTGAGGTGTTGGGACATAGAGAGTGTCACAGAGAGTGAAGTAAGTCAGAAAGAGAAAAACAAAACCCGTATGCTAATACATATGGTTATATGGAATCTAAAAAAACAAAAATGGTTCTGAAGAACTTAGGGGCAGGACAGGAATAAAGACACAGATGTAAAGAATGGACTTGAGGACATGGGAAGGGGGAAGGGTAAGCTGGGACGAAGTGAGAGAGTGGCATGGACATATATACACTACTAAATGTAAAATAGAGAGCTAGTGAGAAGCAGCCGCGTAACACAGGGAGATCAGCTCGGTGATTTGTTTCCTCCTAGAGAGGTGGGATAGGGAGGGAGGGAGGGATACACAAGAGGGAGGAGATATGGGGATATAAGTATATGTATAGCTGCTTCACTCTGTTATACAGCAGAAACTAACACAACCTTGTAAAGCAATTATACTCCAATAAAGATGTTAAAAAAAAGAAGAAAAAGAACTACAATCTAGCCACCTGTGGAACAAAACCCACATTCACAGAAAGATAGACTAGATGAAAAGGCAGAGGGCTATGTACCAGATGAAGGAACACAATAAAACCCCAGAAAAACAACTAAATGAAGTGGAGATAGGCAACTTTCCAGAAAAAGAATTTGAAATAATGATAGTGAAGATGATCCAGGACCTTGGAAAAAGAATGGAGGCAAAGATTGAGAAGACGCAAGAAATGTTTTACAAAGATATCGAAGAATTAAAGAACAAACAAACAGAGATGAACAACACAATAATTGAAATTAAAAATACGTTAGAAGGAATCAATAGCAGAATAACTGAGGCAGAAGAACGAGTAAGTGACCTGGAAGACAGAATGGTGGAATTTGCTGCTGCAGAACAGAATAAAGAAAAAATAATGAAAAGAAATGAAGACAGCCTAAGAGATCTCTGAGACAACATTAAACGCCACAACATTTGCATTATAGGGGTGCCAGAAGGAGAAGTGAGAGAGAAAGGACCCAAGAAAATATTTGACGAGATTATAGTCGAAAACTACCCAAACATGGGAAAGTAAATAGCCACTCAAATCCACGAAATGCAGAGAGTCCCAAACAGGATAAACCCAAGGAACAACACACCAAGACACATAGTAATTAATTTGGCAAAAATTAAAAACAAAGAAAAATTATTGAAAGCATCAAGGGAAAAACGACAAATAACATACCAGGGAACTCCCATAAGGTTAACAGGTGACTTCTCAGCAGAAACTCTACAAGCCAGAAGGGAGTGGCATGATGTACTTAAAGTGATGAAAGGGAAAAACCTACAATCAAAATTACTCTACCCGGAAGGATCTCATTCAGATTCAATGGAGAAATCAAAAGCTTCACAGACAAGCAAAAGCTAAGAGAATTCAGCATCACCAAACCAGCTCTACAACAAATGCTAAAGGAACTTCTATAAGTGGGAAGCACAAGAGAAAAAAGGACCTACAAAAACAAAAACAAAACAATTAAGAAAATGGTCATAGGAACATACATATCGATAATTACCTTAAACATGAATGGATTAAATTCTCCAACCAAAAGACACAGCTTTGCTGAATGGATACAAAAACAAGAACCATATATATGCTGTCTAAAAGAGACCCACTTCAGACCTAGGGACACATTCAGACTGAAAGTGAGGGGATTGAGAAAGATATTCCATGCAAATCGAAATCAAAAGAAAGCTGGAGTAGCAATACACATATCAGATAAATTACACTTTAAAATAAAGAATGTTACAATAGACAAGGAAGGACACTACATAATGATCAAGGGATCAATCCAAGAAGATATAACAATTCTAAATATATATGCACCCAACATAGGTGCACCTCAATACATAAAGCAACAGCTATAAAAGAGGAAATCGACAGTGACACATAGGAACATACATATCGATAATTACCTTAAACATGAATGGATTAAATTCTCCAACCAAAAGACACAGCTTTGCTGAATGGATACAAAAACAAGAACCATATATATGCTGTCTAAAAGAGACCCACTTCAGACCTAGGGACACATTCAGACTGAAAGTGAGGGGATTGAGAAAGATATTCCATGCAAATCGAAATCAAAAGAAAGCTGGAGTAGCAATACACATATCAGATAAATTACACTTGACATTCCAACCAAAAACAGCAGATTACACTTTCTTCTCAAGTGTGCATGGAACGTTCTCCAGGATAGATCACAGCCTGGGTCACAAATCAAGCCTCAGTAAATTTTAGAAAATTGAAATCATATCAAGCATCTTTTCTGACCACAATGTTATGAGATTAGAAATCAATTACAGGGAAAAAAATGTAAAAACCACAAACACATGGAAGCTAAACAATACATAACAAAATTACCAAGCGATCACTGAAGAAATCAAAGAGGAAATCAGAAAACACCTAGAGACAAATGACAATGAAAACATGATGATCCAAAACCTATGGGATGCAGTAAAAGCAGTTCTAAGAGAGAAGTTTATAGCTATACAAGCCTACCTCAAGAAACAAGAAAAATCTCAAATAAAAACTCTAACCTTACACCTAAAGGAACTAGGGAAAGAAGAACAAACAAAACCCAAAATTAGCAGAAGGAAAGAAATCTTAAAGATCAGAGCCAAAATAAATGAAATAGAAACGAAGAAAACTATAGCAAAGATCAATAATAGTAAAAGCTGTTTCTTTGAGAAGATAAAAAAAATTGATAAACCATTAGCCAGATTCATCAAGAAAAAGAGAGAGCACTCAAATCAATAAAAATAGAAATGAAAAAGGAGAAGTTAAAACACATACTGCAGAAATACAAAGCATCCTAAGAGACTACTACAAGCAAATCTATGCCAATACAATGGACAACCTGGAAAAAATGGACTAACTCTTAGAAAGGTATAACCTCCTAAGATTGAACCAGGTAGAAATAGAAAATATGAACAGACCAATCACAAGTAATGAAATTGAAACTGTGATTGAATATCTGTAATCCAAGTGCCTGAGTTTGTGTTTGTATTTATGATTGTGCTTGTATCAAATGGCATCATGGAGTGCTGCCTGAAGATTTCAAAGTCATAAGAATAGAGGGAAGAGGTAGGAGAATTGGATCACATGGAATATGAGAGTACAGATGTAGAAAATTTAAAAAGAAGAAAACCTGTACTGTAGCATCTGGTATCATGTTTATTTTATAAGTGTACATATTGTTCAGATACTAACTAGGAAAAATTCATTAACAATAAATATACTATGAACTTAAAAAAAATGATAATCTCAACAGATGCAGAAAAAGCTTTTGACAAAATTCAAGACCCATTCATGATAAAAACTCTCCAGAAATCCAGAAAGTAGGCCTAGAGGCAAACTACCTCAACATAATAAAAGCCACAGATGACAAACCCACAGCAAACATCATTTTCAATGGTGAAAAATTGAAAGCATTTCCCCTAAGATCAGGAACAAGACAAGGATGTCTACTCTCACCACTATTATTCAACATAGTTTTGCATGTCCTAGCCATGGCAATCAGAGAAGAAAAAGAAATAAAAGGAATACAAATTGGAAAAGAAGAAATAAAACTTTCACTGTTTGCAGATGACAGATACTATACATAGAGAATCCTAAAAATGTAACTAGAAAACTACTAGAGCTAATCAATGAATTTGGTAAAGTTGCAAGATACAATATTAATGTAAAGAAATCTCTTGCATTCCTCTACACTAATGATGAAAAATCTGAAAAAGAAATTAAGGAAACACTCCCATTTACCATTGCAACAAAAAGAATAAAATACCTAGGAATAAACCTACATAGGGAGACAAAAGACCTGTATGCAGAAAACTATAAGACACTGTTGAAAGAAATTAAATATAATACCAACAGGTGGAGACATATTCCATGTTCTTGGACTGGAAGAATCAATATTGTGAAAATGACTATACTACCCAAAGCAATCTACAGTTTCAATGCAATCTCTATCAAATTACCAATGGCATTTTTTACAGAACTAGAACCAAAAATCTTAAAATTTGTATCAAGTCACAAAAGACTCTGAATAGCCAAAGCAGTCTTGAGGGAAAAAAACGGAGCTGGAGGAATCAGACTCCCTGACTTCAGACTATTCTACAAAGCTACAGTAATCAAGACCATATGGTACTGGCACAAAAACAGAAATATAGATCAATGGAATAGGATAGAAAGCCCAGAGATAAACCCACGCACCTATGGTCAACTAATGCTTGGCAAAGGAGGCAAGAATATACAATAGAGAAAAGACAGTCTCTTCAATAAGTGGTGCTGGGAAAATTGGACAGCTACATGTAAAAGAATGAAGTTAGAGCATTCCCTAACACCATACACAAAAATAAACTCAAAGTGGATTAGAGACCAAAATGTAAGACTGGACACATCTTCTAAGGGAAAACATAGGAAGAACACTCTTTTTCATAAATCATAGCAAGATCTTTTCTGATCCACCTCCTAAAGTGATGGAAATAAAAACAAAATAAACAAATGGGACCTAATGAAACTTAAAAGCTTTTGCAAAGCGAAGGAAACTACAAGCAAGATGAAAAGACAACACTCAGAATGGCAAAAAATATTTGCAAACAAATCAACAGACAAATGATTAATCTCCAAAATATATAAACAGCTCATGCAGCTCAATATTAAAAAAACAAACAACCCAATCAAAAAATGGCAGAAGACCTAAATAGACATTTCTCCAAAGAGGACATAAAGATGTCAGAGAAGCACATGAAAAGCTGCTCAACATCACTAATTATAAGAGAAATGCAAATCAAAACTACAATGGGGTATCACCTCACACCAGTTAGAATGGGCTTCATCAGAAAATCTACAAGCAACGAATGCTGAAGAGGGTGAGGAGAAAAGGGAACCCTCTTGCACTGTTGGTGGGAATGTAAATTGATACAGCCACTATAGAGAACAGTATGGAGTTTCCTTAAAAAACTAAAAATTGAATACCGTATGACCCAGCAATCCCACTACTGGGCATATACCCAGATTAAACAGTAATTCAAAAAGACACATGCACCCTAATGTTCATTGCTGCACTGTTTACAATAGCCGGGTAATGGAATCAACTAAATGTCCATCGACAGATGAATGGATAAAGAAGATGTGGTACATATATACAATGGAATATTACTCAGCCATAAAAGGGAACGAAATTGGGTCATCTGTAGAGACGTGGATATGCCTAGAGATTGTCATACAGGGTGAAGTAAGTCAGAAAGAGAAAAACAAATATCGTATATTACCGCATATATGTGGAACCTAGAAAAATAGTACAGATGAAATGGTTTGCAGGACCAAAATAGAGACACAGATGTAGAAAACAAACATATGGACACCAAGGTTGGAAAGCAGTGGGGAGTGGGGGTTGTGGTGTGATGAACTGGGAGATTGGGATTGACATGTATACACTGATGTGTATAAAATGGATGAATAATAAGAACCTGCTGTATAAATAAATAAATTTTTTAAAAAGTGAACTCTAATGACTGTGTGATCTAATAGGAACAGGTTTTTTCACAAGGTAGGGGAGAGTAAAAGTCCGCAAGTAAAGTTGGGAAGCAAGGAGGATACCAATCTCAACATCCGAGTTTTATGGATTATGAAACGAAAACCAAACAGTGCCCATGTGAGGCAATGGCAAAAAAAGGAAATTGTTTTCAGGGAACTGCCAAGTTACGGAGTGGATAAACAAAGGAAGGAAACATTCAGAGGAGCTGTGGGTACAGAATAATTTTCCCATACTGGACGAGGATTTTCCAAAATCAGAGTGGCAAGATTGTGAAGAACCACTTTCAGTGACTATGGAGGGTCTTCTAGCCATCCTCAACTTTCAGTGATCAGTAATTTTTCTAATCGTGGCTAAGGAAGTGTGCCTGAGTTGATACAGATGGGGCCAGAAATTTAATCATACAGAAGTAATGTGACAGAATTGGGTAAGACACATAACCTCTTTGAACCTTTATTTCCACATCTCTCTGAAGATGAAGGGAGATCAGACATATATAAAGCACCAAGCACGGAGCCTGATATAAAGTAGGCACATAGAATTGGGATACCTCATTTTTTCTTATTTCAGATGGTGATTCATTAGGACACACACGGGTATGCTTTGAAAGCTTCATTGAAAGGCAGTGAAGATTTCTTTGATATATTGCAGTGAGGGTCTGTCTTTAGTTCTTCCCCATCATGTGCTGCTATTTAGACCGCCTCCTCCCTCAATCCCTTTCATTGATGTAGTCCTTCTTACTTTCACTTCTATTTGCATCAGAAGTTATCAGAATCTTAGGCCTGGCTATGAACAATGTCTTTTCCATTGTTATGACCTTATTGCTGAGTTGGCCATGATGATCCTCTTTTTCCAAAATTGGGAATGAGAACACCTCAATCTCTTTCTCCAATATCCTCTGCTGAAGAAAATATAGGACTGCATGAACTTGTCATTGAATGAAAGTTGCAGAGGCTATGGTCTAGATACACGTCTACATTCCTTTTCCTTCAAAATCTATATTCTTCAAAGTTTTACACTATAATGGATGGTTTAATATTTAGAATTAAGTTGGGTGGCAGTTTTAAAGATTGTTGAGTGTTGAACAAAAAGCTCTCTATTTGACAACTTACCTAAGAGGCACTTCAATATTTTTTATGTTTCTCCTACATTTACTTTTCTTTTGATTATTATCATAGTAAGAGTGTGGATGTCCAAAGCCACACCATATTGAATTGACAAGTTATAGTCAATTAGACATTGTTGCCTTGCTGATACATCCACTGTCAGACTATGACAACAGCTGGCAGGGGTGAAAGATACCCTGGGAATATTTCTAGGAGCTCAAATGAGAAGTCTTTCCCTGAATGTGATAGATGTTGTTTATAGATCCCTTGAGGACAAAGTGTCTCTCTATATATGATTTAAATGCTTAATCTCTGTACTATGCTGAGAACACTGCCCAGGCTAAACAAATCATGTCCTTTTATTCCATTTATATGCAACTGAACAAAGAATTTTCACTTTGATACCATTTAAACATTTAAATCTGACATATCTCCATGCAGCAATGTCTCTATCTATTAGCTGTAGATAATATAGTATAAAATTATGTAATACAATCATGTACAGTATTTGTAGCCTCCCAAGATAGAAAGATGTTGAGTTATACCAAAAGAATCATGTGAAACACGTACAGATTCTTTGCTATTTGGCCAGTTGTCAAGTACTAAAATTCAGAGGAATGAGAGGGCATAGCAGTTTGATATTTGCAAAATCCCTGTTTTCCACTGGCTCACAACCTTCTAAAGCAAATATATCCATTGACCAGATTTAGAGCACAGCAGTGCCAGCTGTAAGATTGAATGTATTCTGAATTCCCATTTCCTCTCTATTTTCATAGATTTCTGAGGAGTTGTGGGGAGTGGCTCACTTGGTTTCAGAGTAGAATGACACTTCATTATCAGTGAGTGGCTAAGTGCATATGGGGTAGTGGTAGGAGTTATGGAGGAAGGAGGGAGGAAAGTCAGAGCAAGCCACACAATAATGACATGTTGGTTGGGAGTGACTACTGGATTACAGTAACCTAGCCTCTATATTTAAAAAGGTAAAAAGGGGACATAGACAAAAGAGTGATGAAAAATGCATTACATGATTTCTAAGGAACATAGGCTTTTGATATTTTCCTTTAAAAAAAAACGCATCCAAATCCAATAAGCTAACCTCTGAATGGATTTTCCTTCACATTTCTCCTGAATTATGAATTCTAATGGAATACCAGATGCTAAGACTGAGAGAACTGCCTGTTGATGATTACCAGTTGAACAACGGAGCTCTTCAAAGTGGGTTGGATTTTTTTCTCTGCAAACCATTCATTCTATTTAATAACATCACTGTATTGCTAAGATTTAGCAAGGTATTCTTCTTATTGAAATGCTAGCAGCTCTATACAGCTAACTGCTGGCTGGTATCACATGAAATGGTCCCCAGTTGTCATACTTCAAGGTAAGAAATGTTACCTTGGTGTAGAAGCTTGAAAAGTGAAAAAGAAAACTAAAAGTTAGAACATTTACCATATTTGGATTATAGTTTGACTTTCTCCATGTTACCATGAGCAGACAGTTATATTGTTCTTCAAAGTCTATGCAAGTAAGTGTCCCTGAAAATGACCAGTAAAATACAGAGACCACACAAACAGAATGTTTTCATCTTATGCAATTGATAGAGTTAATCTGGATTATTACTTTAGAGATTTAAGTACTAAGTGTTTCTCTTTTGTCATCTCTAAAATGATAATAAACTGTCTTAATTTTAAGTCTGCAGCAGGAATTAGCATGAGTAACATTTTCTGGAAATTACAAATGAAAGGTATATAGTTTTATTATGAGTATTGTCTGCTGAAGACTGCAGCTGTCACGTCTTATTGAGCTGGAGCAATGAAATGCCAAAGCAGTGAAGGGCCAGAGTACTCATAATAAAGAATGAACTGAAGGTTACAAAGGAGGTTGACCTCAGCTTGTTCCTGCTATAAGTCTGATTTTTTCTGATCTGCCAGTTTCCTGAGGATGGCTTCCCAATTTCTGTTACAAGATAATACTGAAGGAGGAGATAGAAGACCCTTTTATTAGACATCCCTCTTCCTTAGAATTCACAAAAGTAGAACTCAGTGTAGAAGAACTTCAGAGAAAGTAAATATGTGAAGAAGAGTTAAATCTCCAAAGAACACACATAATTCTCCTTTCTGGATTGGTTTAATGAGGTATTTTTTTAACTTTGTTTTCTTTAATTCATTTGGACTCTGCAGGATTGAGAGATGGGGATGTGTTCAATTTATTCTCAACATACCCCAGGTCAGTAAATCACAAAATGAGGTCCAGTGATTGTCTGCATAAGAATCACTGGGATGCTTATTAAAAATTAAAATTCTGGAGTCATACCCAAGAGCTCTGAAAGAAAATCTCTTAGAATAGGGCTCAGGAACCTTTCTGAAAGTGGTGGAGAAGAAAGCGGCTGACTTAAGTGACTTTGTAAAACAGTGTTTTGATTAGATAGTATTCGGCTAAAGACAAAAAACAAAAGCAAAACAAAAATCAAAAAACACTACAAAATCACTGAACTTTAGTTGGTAATTTGTTTCTCACAGTGAAACAGGTAAGCAATTCTGAAACTACACATATACTGGTTTTGAAAGCATGAGTAAATATGTTGTAGATAATGTAAGCCATGTTTCACACTGTTGGAAAAAGAAGTTTACAAAAAAACAAAAGAGGAATGCTGGAATGAACATTGTGGTGTTGGATTAGACTTGGAGATCTCAATATGAACTCATATTTGTTTTAATATATATACACAAATCGATAAAGGAGTAAATATAGATGAGTATAAATACATGGATTAGGATATCTACAAATATTTCCTAGTTCTGTCCTCTGAGAGGCTTAGAAGCAGTGACACCCAAGTCACAATGAGTATTACCTAGTGACCAGATCTTGGTTTCTAAATAATATTCTCCAATAAAAGGAACCAGGGATATTAGTGAAATGGCTGATTTTAGAACTGGAGCAGGGAAAATCCAAGATGCCCCTGTAGCATCTTGTGACCTATGAAAATAAAGAAGTGTTCAAGGAAAAAAAGAAAAAAAAACACAGTAGTCAACCTCAAAAAACTCCCAATGCCCAAAAATGGAACAATTTGAGTAGCAAAATAAATAATAATACTGGATTATAACCCAAAGAATAAAATAAATATCTATGAGTCCATACTGATATAAATTGTTGAATAAATATATAAATAATGAGTAAAAGGGAAAAAATCTTCCTAATAGAAAAATTTCAATTGATAAATGTAGAAGAGATGAAGGAGCTGGAAAATCACCATTAAAATACCACAGTATTAATTTCTGCATGCAGTATCAATGGATGCATGCTAAAATTAGTGGATACAACTTTAAGGGAAAAGAGGAAACGTGTAGTCTCAAAATATCTCCCCGAAAATATTAATTACTGTGTTTTATTCCTAACACATGCCCACAAATTCTTTGATACTACTCCCTACAGTACGTAAAACTTAATTCCCCTTCCCCTGAGTGTGTCTGGATTTAGTGACTTGTTTCTACTGAAAATACAGTAGTATGGAAAGGGAAAAATGGTAACTTTTCAATGTAGAAACCTAGCAGACACCACCTTAACCAAGTAATCAAAGTTAAGATCACCAGTAATAAGTTACATTGCTATTATTGATATGTACAATGAGAAGGTGATGTCACCTCTTTAATATACACCCCTCAAATCCATAACTTCACACCAATCATGAGAAAACATCAGACAAAGGATCAAGGTCATGAAAGACAAGGAAAACCTGAGATATTGTCACATACTGAAAGAGACTTAGGAGACATGACAACTAAACACAATGTAGTATCCTGCTCTGGATCTTGGAACAGCAAAAAGACATTAATACAAAAACAGGGTAAATTTAAATAAATTTTACAGACTAGTTGATGGTGTTGTACCAATGTTAATTTCTTAATTTCAATAAATGTACCATATTATGTAAGATGCTAACGTTAGGGAAGTCTGGGTGAGGGGTATAGGAGAACTCTCTTGCCTTAGTCAACTTGGGCTGCCATAACCATACACTGGGTGGCTTAAAGAAGATAAATTTATTTTTTTTCACAGTTCTGTAGGCTGGAAGTCAGAGATCGTGGTGCCAGCATGGTCAGTTTCTGATGAGAACTCTCTTCCTGGCTTGTAAATGGCCACCTTCTTATTATGTCCTCACATGGGCTTTCCTCAGTGTGTGTGGGTGGGAGGAGAGAGATTGAGAGAGGGAAAACTGTAAGGTGATTATTTCAATAGAGGCATTATGATGATTTTTCCTCATCAATATATGATAATCTAGTTTGTTGCTACTTATAATAGCCAACCAATATCCTTAAAATTTGGTTGTGACTACTTGTGTTTTCATAAACACTAATCTGTCCATAAGTGTTTTTTATGTGTGGCAGTATAGCAGAAACATGACTTTAGCTGTGAAACACATAAGTTGCTAATAAAGAACTGAAACCTGACATTTTTATTAATGTATTATAAAATGTTATGTGTATACCAATAAAAAGACATCAATGAGGTAATAGATTGCAAAATCTCATTTTGACAGCAGTCCAACTCTTCAAGATCAGTGAGAAATAAGAAAAAATGTCAACTATTTAAAATTAAAATAATTTCTGAAGAAGTTTATTCCTGCTGCCTTTTCATCTCCTCTTAAAAAAAACAAGTAAAAATGCAAGCTAACAAATTTCAGTGGTTGATTAATAATCAGTCAGCAGTGAATTAAACCTGAATTCATCGTTATATGTGTTTGGCAGCTTGGAACTCTATATATTTTAGTTTTTCTCTATTCCCTAAATGCAGATTGCTTGATGGTGTGTAAGACAGCTAATTAGATATAAATACCAACCAGCACCCAAATAACAAGGATCATAATGATCATACAGTGAACAGCTGTGCCATTCGATAAATTGGTTTCATTTCTAATACTGCAGCAATTCAAACATTTTCTAGCTCCAAAAATGTTTTTCCCCTTCATAGCCCAGATTCAATTAAAAAAAAAAGTCCTGCTAATGCTAGACTTCAGAAAGCCAGAAAAAAATCTGAGGCTTTGTGAACTTTTGTTACAAAAGCCAGATGGGGACTTCCCTGGTGGTGCTGTGGTTGAGAGTCCACCTGCCGATGCAGGGGACACGAGTTCGTGCCCTGGTCCAGGAAGATCCCACATGCCATGGAGCGGCTTTGCCCATGAGCCATGGCCATTGAGCCTGCGCATCTAGAGCCTGTGCTCTGCAATGGGAGAGGCCACAACAGTGAGAGGCCCACGTACTGCAAAAAAAAAAAAAAAAAAGCCAGATGGAATTCTTATTGATTGTGGCCTTCTCTGATTTCTCAACTGATAACATAACAACATATATAGGAGTAATGTTTATCGGACCAGTGCAAGGAGGGACTACTGGATTATAATTGAGGATTGAGAAATAAATAGCTGTCTTCTGTAAAACTGAACCTTATTCGATTTTATTTTGTTTTGTTTTTCCATTTTCTGTTTGATACTGTTGAAAATGTTTGAGGCAGTGTTTCAAGGTCACTTTAGATTGGCAGCTCTAAATTCAATTTAATTAAATACATATTTATTTAGTGCCTACTCTGTGCCTGGTGCTACTTTAAGTGCTAGTCAATCAGAGAGACATTGTTCCCTCCTTCCCTCAAGGAGCTAACAGTATAGTTTGGGGAAAAGACCAAAAATCCCTTAATATTATAAAACAAAACAAATATAAATTGTCACTACTATGGGGGAAAAAAAAGAAAAGGCACTGCCCTAGGGAATCATGGAAGATTAAGGAGTGACCTGAAATAAATAGTTCAGGGAGGCTTCTCTGAGGAAGTGACATTTAAGCTAAGACCTAATTTAAGTTGTTGAAAAGGGAACACCTCATGCTTTGACAGAACAGAAAACAGCAAAAATTCCTACTATTTACTTTGTGATCACGTCTCAGTCCTATTTTGAAGTTTCAAGAAACAGCTGCCAACTTCTAGTTAAAAAATGGTGCCTAAATACCTTGCCACTCTCCTAAAACTCCATTAAAATGATAGCCAAAATTTTAGAGCAGGAAGGGGGCATACTATCAATAGGATTAACAATATAGGGGAGGAGACAACCAAAAACAACATTCTGCAGTACAGAAAGAAGAAGGATAAGTAGAAACTAACTTGCTACACTCAGGAAAGCTAAATCCCAAGCTTGTAGTGGAGAAAACCAAGAAACAGCCAGTTTTATTGTACCCCCCCAAAAAAAAAAACCTCAGGGAATGTAGTGACAGGAATCTCTGGAAGGTGAATAAGGGACTAAGAACAGGAAAATTGGTTGAAAATATTTCTTTGAATTTTCTTGAGCAGTTAGAACCCAAGCCCCTTCTCTATTTCATGTAGTTGACACACTGTCCTTTTCCCATCCATGGAAAAATAATGGACGTCAGTTTCCTGCAGAAGGTAAAATAAGGGATCTCTGGAATGGGAGAAACCAAATATAACTAAAGACTGGGCTATTGTATTAAAACAGGGGATTGTGTGAAAGTTCATATGTTGGATATTAAGAACCATATAATTCTCCCACTGAGATTCCAGAATGCTGACAGCCAGGTCCATAGCCTATAGTAAAGAGATTAGAAAATCCACGTGTCCCTAAGGAAATGATCTAGCCAGATCACACTACTATGAAGCTACAGTCAACAAAACTCAGGCTGCACACAGAGCTTCCAATCTGCTTTTGAGTGCCCATAATTTAACTATGAAGTGTTAGTCATGATCACTAAATGTTTGAAAAAAATTCTCCAATATAAAAATGGATATCAAAATAAATAGACATAACAACGCAACTTGGAGGAAACAGACTATGAATGAAAACATAATTTTACAAAATTAATGTCCTTAGAGAGATAACAGATGTTATTAACCCATGAAACAAGAGCAGTTTGCTATAAAAAAGAAACATTAGGACTTCCCTGGTGGCACAGTGGTTGAGAGTCCGCCTGCTGATACAGGGGACACGGGTTCATGCCCTGGTCCGGGAAGATCCCACATGCTGTGGAGCGGCTGGGCCCATGAGCCATGGCCACTGAGCCTGTGCGTCCAGAGCCTGTGCTCCACAACGGGAGAGGCTACAACACTGAGAGGTCCACGTACGGCCAAAAAAAAAGAAAAAAAGAAAAGAAAAGAAACATTAAAAGAACAATGAAGAGCTTCTGAAAATTAAAAATTCGTCAGATAGGAAAAGCTCAATAAGAAGGGTTAAAAGGTAAAGTTCAAGAAATATCACAGAAAGTAGACTGAAAAGGCAAAGAGGTAGAAAATAGGAGACAAAGAACAAGAAAAATAAGAGACCTATCTAGGAAATCCAAGATTCAAATATAGGAGTTGCAGAATGAGAGAATATGGAAATCAGAGGGAAAAAAATAATTTAAAAAATGTATAATTCAATAAAATGTCCCAGGCCTGAAGGACATGAGTTTCAAGATTGAAAGGGTCCATCAAGTATCTACCGCAGTGGGTAAAAATAGCCCTCACTGGAACACATCATCATAACATTTTAGAATTCTGGGGGAGAGAAAAATTTCCTAAAACATTCAAGGAGAAAGAACTCATTTCACACAAAGATTCAGATCTCAGAATGGTATCTGACTTTTCAACAGTACTGGAAGCTAGAAGACAATGGAACAATAACTTCAAGATCCTGATAGATAGGAAATTATTTTCACCTTGAGATCTATACCTAATGAACTATCAATCAAGCTGAGGGTAGAACAAAAATTTTTCAGATATTCAGGGTCTCAAAATCTGTGCCACCCAGGCACCATTTCCCAGTAAGCTACTACAGGATATGAAATTTTGAAAGCAGAGAAAATACTCAGAAAGAGGAAGAAAACAGAGAGTCCATCATACAAGAAAACTGGTTCTTGGAAGTACATTAAGGTGAAATTGTGCTTGAATGTATGAAAGAAGATTTACAAAACTGGGTAGAGTTTAGGGCTAAATTAGTGATAAATACACAGAGAGCAAAATAATCAAAACCAAAATAATTGCTAATTGAGGGGAAAACCAAAAGTTAGGTGGTAAAGTATATAGTTTACTATATAACTCTGCTCAGTTAAGCATTTGCTTAGTCATAATCATGTAAACGCTGAGTAATAAATTAACTGATTGAGAGCATGGGCCACAGGAAGTGTAATGGAGATTGTGAAAGAGAACTTACTCCTCATTTTCTACAGTAAGAAGGGAATAGATAATGCAGAAAAATTAGTGAAAAAGTTAAAATGCAGCAATATAAATACTGTACATTATATGGCAATATGATGGTAAATACCAAAATGATCAGTTAAAAGAATGAGGTTAGTTGTTTCTAGGTGGCAGGAAATATGGGGTAGAAAGAGTCAGGGAACTGTTCTTAATATGTCTAATAGAACTATGTGACTATTTAAATTATGTACCTGTACAACTTTGATTAAAAAAACTAAATTAAAACAGGAAAAGTGAATAGCTACCAAAATAGAGGCTTGTTTACATATACAGGATAAGCCTGGATTTATACCAACATAATAGTTCTAATTACTTTGAAATAGAGTGATGATATTGTATGAAATTATTTATCTCTTATTAATGCTCAATTGAATCCAAATTCTGCAGTAGAATTTGACTCTGTACTTGCTGACCCAGCAACTAGAGTGTGGTAAAGTTGTCACTCAATAAATGTTTGTTTCCTCATTTCTCTCTTAAGGACTATTTGCCCTATATCATTTTACAATGGTTAACCTGATCTGTTGTTGTGTTAGATTCTTTTGTGTGTTTGTCCTAGTTTCTCACCAGTAGGCTAAATATTGGGCAATTCAATATCATCCTCAACTTTCCTAGCCCTGCACATGGAACAATTTGGGGAGTATATATAAAGGATTTGTAGATTTTTGCTCACTTGAAGTTTCAGAATCTTAAAACTCAGATTTATTTCCATTTCCAAGATTGTTCTTTTCTTATTTCTAAATTTGGACTCTAAGATGCTAAATAGTTTATGTTCAGAAAAAAAGATGACAAATTAATGACAAAATATTCCATGGGATGCAAAGGGATTCAGTGGCACTGCTGTTAGTTTTATTAACAAGAAAGGTGTTGAAATCTGTGCTGATATACTTTAAAGGTCTGAAGTTCTCCTATTTATATCTAGGTCTTCTAACTAAGAAATGCAAACTGTTATTACTTAAGAATACTCACATAGGGCTAATGACTTGTTTCAGGTACAAAGGGGGTTTGTGGCATGGCCAATAATAGAACTGAAAGATGCAGATGATCAATTCCCTTATCAGCACCAAATGAGTATCTCCAAAAAGACTTTCAATGATGCATCTGGGGTACAAAAGTGTGAAGGTCACATTTAAAAGGTGCAAGCTGCTAATAGATTTAGTGGGATTATAGCTTTGTATATCCATTTAAACTCAAGTCATATTAAATCTCAGTGGGAAAATTGTACATTTTAATTTCATATACTGATTTCATAAAATAACTCTTTACTTATCATATAAGTAAAATAGAGAAAGTATAATATAGAAAAAACATAAAGACAAAAACGTATAATATCAAATACACAAGCACAAAATAAAAATTAAAATGACGTGTAATACCACCACTCAAAGATATACCTTGTAAACATTTTGTGAGGTTGATACATATCTTACAGTATTTCTTCTAAGTGTATATGTGTTTGTGTATGAAGACACACATTTTTTACCCCAAATTTAGATTATATACTATACATTATATTTTAACCTGATTTTTTAAAAGTTTAACAATATATTTAAAGTATTTCCTATGTCAGGGCTTCCCTGGTGGTGCAGTGGTTAAGAATCCACCTGCCAGTGCAGGGGACATGGGTTCGAGCCCTGCTCCGGGAAGATCCCACATACCGCAGAGCAACTAAGCCTGTGCACCACAACAACTGAGCCTGCTCTCTAGAGACCACGAGCCACAATTACTGAGCCTGCATGCCACAACTACTGAAGCCTGCATGCCTGGAATCCGTGATCTGCAACAAGAGAAGCTGCTGCAATGAGAAGCCTGCGCACTGCAACAAAGAGTAGCCCTTGCTCGCTGCAACTAGAGAAAGCCTGCGCACAACAACAAAGACCCAATGCACCCAAAAACAAATAAAATAAATAAATTTTTTAAAATTAAAAAAATTTAAAAATAAAGTATTTCCCATGTCAATAAATAACCTTCTATAGTATAATTTTTCAATGTAGCATATAGTTCAATAACCAGTATTCTCCACACGTTACGCCACTTGTCATTTACGAAAGACCAACATTAGTAACTGTTTTCACTAACTGAAAGAAATCCAAAGAGGAGTTTCACTATTACGAAAAAAGGCAAGAAGGGAAAATTGTGTTCAGCATTTGTTTCTGCAGTGAGTTGTTATACAGGCAGCACACACCCAATGCAACAAGTGACACCGCCAAGCTCCTTCCTGGGAGCTACACTCAGCATTCCAGCATCAAGCTGCCATAGGTTTGAACTGTATCTGTGAACATCTGTGCTTAGTCTCAATGTATTTTTTGTATCCATTAGCAACATGTGTCCTAAGGTATCAAAAAAACCTAAAAGAGCTCAGAAGAGGTTTACACTTAATGGAAAATTGGACATAATTAAGCATTTTGACTGCGGTGAATGAGATAAAGATATTGTGTGTGCATTGAACTTGCCTGCATCAGCCATTCATACTATTGATATTTAGGCAGAGAGAGAGAGAATCTTGAAAGCTGCCCAAGTTAATATTGGTTCCACTAGTAGCACAGTGGTCTTCTTTGTAGTTGTCATCCAGTAGTGAATACAATGGAAAGTCTCTTGCTTGAGTGGATAGATGGGTGTACAAAGTGTGGTGTTCTGTTAAGTTATCCTATACTAAAGGAGAAACCAGCCAGGCTTTTTAATAAACTGAAACAGAAAGTGCTGGAAAATGGTGCTGAAACTACTGCAAAAGTAGAATTTAAAGTAGTTGTGGGTTAAAAACCCACCAGACGAAACAAATGAAGAGGAAATAGGCAGTCTACCTGAAAAAGAATTCAGAGTAATGATAGCAAAGATGATCCAAAATCTTAGAAACAGAATGGAGAAAATAAAGAAACATTTAACAAGGACCTAGAAGAACTAAAGAGCAAACAAGCAATGAGGAACAACACAATATATGAAATTAAAAATTCCCTAGAAGGAATCAATAGCAGAATAACTGATGCAGAAGAATGGATAAGTGACCTGGAAGATAAAATAGTGGAAATAACTACTGCAGAGCAGAATAAAGAAAAAAGAATGAAATGAGGACAGTCTAAGAGACATCTGGGACAACATTAAATGCAAACTCATTTGAATTCTAGGGGTCCAAGAAGAAGAAGAAGAAAAGAAAGCGACTGAGAAAATACTCAAAGAGATTATAGTTGAAAACTTCCTTAATATGGGAAAGGAAATAGTCAATCAAGTCCAGGAAGCACAGAGATCCCAAACAGGATATGAAAACTTCCCTAATATGGGAAAGGAAATAGTCAGTCAAGTACAGGAAGCACAGAGAGTCTCATACAGGATAAATCCAAGGAGAAACACTCCAAGACACATATTAATCAAATTATCAAAAATTAAATACAAAGAAAAAATATTAAAAGCAACAAGGGAAAAACAACAAATAACATACAAGGGAATCCACATAAGTTTAACAGCTGATTTTTCAGCAGGAACTCAGCAAGCCAGAAGGGAGTGGCAAGACGTATTTAAAGCAATGAAAGGGAAAAACGTACAACCAAGATTACTCTATCCAGCAAGGATCTCATTCAGATTCAAGAGAGAAATTAAAATCTTTACAGACAAGCAAAAGCTAAAAAAATTCAGCACAACCAAGATTACTCTATCCAGCAAGGATCTCATTCAGATTCAAGAGAGAAATTAAAATCTTTACAGACAAGCAAAAGCTAAAAGAATTCAGCACCACCAAACCAGCTTTACAACAAATGCTAAAGAAATTTCTCTAGGCAGGAAACACAAGAGAAGGAAAAGACCTACAAGAACAAACTGAAAACAATAAAAAAAATGGTAATAGGAACATACATATCAATAATTACCTTAAATGTAAATGTATTAAATGGTCCCACCACAATACATAGACTGGCTTAATGGATACAAAAACAAAACCCATATATATGCTGTCTACAAGAGACCCACTTCAGACCTAGGGACACATACAGACTGAAAGTGAGGGAATGGAAAAAGATATTCCATGCAAATGGAAATCAAAACAAAGCTAGAGTAGCATTTCTCATTTCAGACAAAGTACACTTTAAAATAAAGCCTATTACAAGAAACAAAGAAGGACACTACAAAATGATCAAAGGATCAATCCAACAAGAAGATATAACAATTGTAAATATGTATGCACCCAACATAGGAGCACCTCAATACATAAGGCAAATGCTAACAGCCATAAAATGGGAAATCGACAGGAACACAATCATATTAGGGGACTTTAACACCCCACTTTCACCAATGAACAGATCATCCAAAATGAAAATAAATAAGGAAACACAAGCTTTAAATTATATATTAAACAAGATGGAATAATTGATATTAATGGGAAATTCCATCCAAAAACAACACAATACACTTTCTTCTCAAGTACTCAAGGAACATTTTCCAGAATCAATCATATCTTGGGTCACAAGTCAAGCCTTGGTAAATTTAAGTAATTTGAAATCATATCGAGTACCTTTTCTGAGCTCAATGCTATGAACTAGATATCAATTACAGTAAACAATCTGTAAAAAATACAAACACATGGAGGCTAAACAATGCACTACTAAATAGCCAAGAGCTCTCTGAAGAAGTCAAAGAGGCAATAAAAAAATACATGGGAACAAATGACACTGCAAATATGAGGACCCAAAACCTATGGGATGCAGCAGAAGCAGTTCTAGAAGGGAAGTTTATAGCAATACAATCCTCCCTCAATAAACAAGAAACATCTCAAATAAACAACCTAACCTTACACCTAAAGCAATTAGAGAAAGAGGAACAGAAAAACCCCAAAGTTAGCGGAAGGAAAGAAATCATAAAGATCAGATCAGAAATAAATGAAAAACAAATGAAGGAAATGACAACAAAGATCAATAAAACTAAAAGCTGGTTATCTGAGAAGGTAAACAAAATTGCTAAACCACTAGCCAGACTCATCAAGAAAAAAGGGAGAAGTCTCAAATCAATAGAATTAGAAATGAAAAAGGAGAAGCAACAACTGACACTGCAGAAATACAAAGTATCATGAGAGATTACTACAAGCAACTATATGCCAATAAAATGGAAAACCTGGAAAAAATGGACAAATTCTTAGAAAAGCATAACATTCCAAGACTGAACCAGGAAGAAATGGAAAATATAAACAGACCAATCACAAGCACTGAAATTGAGACTGTGGTTAAAAACCTTCCAACAAACAAAAACCCAGGACTTCACAGGCGAATTCCATCAAACATTTAGAGAAGAGCTAACACCTATTCTTCTCAAATTCTTCCAAAATATATCAGAGGGAGGAACACTCCCAAACTCATTCTACAAGCCACCATCACCCTGATACCAAAACCAGACAAAGATATCACAAAGAAAGAAAACTACAGGCCAATTTCACTGATGAACACTGATGCAAAAATCCTCAACAAAATACTAACAAACAGAATCCAACAGCACATTAAAAGGATCATACAGCATGTGCAAGTGGGGTTTATCCCAGGAATGCAAGGATTCTTCAATATACACAAATCAATCAATGTGATAAACCATATTAACAAATTGAAGGGGAAAAACCATATGATCATCTCAATAGATGCAGAAAAAGCTTTTGACAAAATTCAACACCGATTGATGATAAAAACCCTCCAGAAAGTAGGCATAGAGGGAACTTACCTCAACATCACAAAGGCCATATATGAAAAAACCACAGCCAACATCATTCTCAATGTGGAAAAACTGAAACCATTTCTTCTAAGATCAGGAACAAGACAAGGTTGTCCACGCTCACCGTTATTATTCAACATAGTTTTGGAAGTTTTAGCCACAGCAATCAGAGAAGAAAAAGAAATAAATGAATCCAAATCAGAAAAGAAGAAGTAAATCTGTCACTGTTTGCAGATGACATGATGTTATTCATAGAGAGTCCTAAAGATGCTACCAGAAAGCTACTAGAGCTAATCAATGAATTTGGTAAAGTAGCAGGATACAAAATTAATACACAGAAATATCTTGCATTCCTATGCACTAATGATGAAATATCTGAAAGAGAAATTAAGGAAACGTTCCCAATTACCATTGCAACAAAAAGAATAAAATACCAAGGAATAAACCTACCTAAGGAGAAAAAAGACCTGTGTGCAGAAAACTATAAGGCACTGTTGAAAGAAATCAAAGATGACACAAACAGGTGGAGAGAAATATCATATTCTTGGAATGGAAGAATCAACTTTGTGAAATGACTCTACTACCCAAAGCAATCTACAGGTTCAGTGCAATCCCTATCAAACTACCAATGGCATTTTTCACAGAACTACAACAAAAAATTTCACAATTTGTATGGAAACACAAAAGACCTCAAATAGCCAAAGCAATCTTGAGAAAGAAAATCGGGGCTGGAGGAATCAGGTTCCCGGACTTCAGACTACAGTACAAAGCTACAGTAATCAAGACAGTATGGTATGGGCACAAAAGGAGAAACATAGATCAATGGAACAGGATAGAAAGCCCAGAGATAAACCCACACACATATGGTCACCTTATATTTGATAAAGGAGGCAAGAATATACAATGGAGAAAAGACAACCTCTTCAATAAGTGATGCTGGGAAAACTGAACAGCTACTTGTAAAAGAATGAAATTAGGACACTCCTTAACACCATACACAAAAATAAACTCAAAATGGATTAAAGACCTAAATATAAGACCAGACACTACAAAACTCTTAAAGAAAAACATAGGCAGAACACCCTATGACATAAATCACAGCAAGATCCTTTTTGACCCACCTCCGAGAGAAATGGAAATAAAAATAAAAATAAACAAATGGAACCTAATGAAACTTAAAAGCTTTTGCACAGCAAAGAATCGATAAACAAGATGAAAAGACAACATTCAGAATGGGAGAAAATATTTGCAAATGAAGCAACTGTCAAAGGATTACTCTCCAAGATTTACAAGCAGCTCATGCAGCTCAATATCAAAAAAACAAACAACCCAATCCAAAACAGGCAGAAGACCTAAATAGACATTTCTCCAAAGAAGATATACAGATTGGCAACAAACCGATGAAAAGATGCTCAACATCACTAATCATTAGAGAAATGCAAATCAAAGCTACAATAAGGTATCACCTCACACCAGTCAGAATGGCCATCATGAAAAAATCTACAAACAATAAATGATGGAGAGGATGTGGAGAAAAGGGAACCCTCTTGCACTGTTGGTAGGAATGTAAATTTGTACAGTCACTATGGAGAACAGTTTTGAGATTCCTTAAAAAACTAAAAGTAAAACTAACATATGACCCAGCAATCCCACTACTTAGCATATACCTTGAGAAAACCATAATTCAAAATGAGTCATGTACCAAAATGTTCATTGCAGCTCTATTTACAATAGCCAGGACATGGAAGCAACCTAAGTGTCCATTGACAGATGAGTGGATAAAGAAGATGTGGCACGTATATACAATGGAATATTACTCAACCAAAAAGAAACAAAATTGACTTATTTGCAGTGAGGTGGATGGACCTAGGGACTGTCATACAGAGTGAAGTAAGTCAGAAAGAGAGAAATAAATACCATATGCTAGCACATATATATGGAATCTAAAAAAACAAAAACAA
>NC_041234.1:73970248-74015449 GCF_002837175.3 Physeter macrocephalus | reverse complement strand
AAAACAAATGGGACCTAATGACACTTAAAAGCTTTTGCACAGCAAAGAATCGATAAACAAGATGAAAAGACAACATTCAGAATGGGAGAAAATATTTGCAAATGAAGCAACTGTCAAAGGATTACTCTCCAAGATTTACAAGCAGCTCATGCAGCTCAATATCAAAAAAACAAACAACCCAATCCAAAACAGGCAGAAGACCTAAATAGACATTTCTCCAAAGAAGATATACAGATTGGCAACAAACCGATGAAAAGATGCTCAACATCACTAATCATTAGAGAAATGCAAATCAAAGCTACAATAAGGTATCACCTCACACCAGTCAGAATGGCCATCATGAAAAAATCTACAAACAATAAATGATGGAGAGGATGTGGAGAAAAGGGAACCCTCTTGCACTGTTGGTAGGAATGTAAATTTGTACAGTCACTATGGAGAACAGTTTTGAGATTCCTTAAAAAACTAAAAGTAAAACTAACATATGACCCAGCAATCCCACTACTTAGCATATACCTTGAGAAAACCATAATTCAAAATGAGTCATGTACCAAAATGTTCATTGCAGCTCTATTTACAATAGCCAGGACATGGAAGCAACCTAAGTGTCCATTGACAGATGAGTGGATAAAGAAGATGTGGCACGTATATACAATGGAATATTACTCAACCAAAAAGAAACAAAATTGACTTATTTGCAGTGAGGTGGATGGACCTAGGGACTGTCATACAGAGTGAAGTAAGTCAGAAAGAGAGAAATAAATACCATATGCTAGCACATATATATGGAATCTAAAAAAACAAAAACAAAAACAAAAAAAACGTTCTGAAGAACCTAGGGGCAGGAAAGGAATAAAGATGCAGATGTAGAGAATGGACTTGAGGGCACAGGGAGGGGGAAGGGTAAGCTGGGACGAAGTGGGAGAATGGCACGGACTTAGAGATACTACCAAAGATAGGGAGGGTGGGAGGGAGATGCAAGAGGGAGAAGATATAGGGATATATGTCTATTTATAGCGAATTCACTTTGTTATTAAACAGAAACTAACACACCATTGTAAAACAATTATACTCCAATAAAGATGTTTAAAAAATAAATTAGTTGTGGGTGGTTTGATCATTTTTTGAGGCAAGGACAGTTTTATAACTTAAAGCCTACTGGAGAAAGTACTTCATCTGATACTGAAGATGAGGAAAAATTTCTAAGAAGAAGTGAAGAAAATAATTATGGAAGGTAATTCATGTAAGCATGTGTTTAACTGTGATGCAATGACCATTTATTGGAAAAAATAGCCAAGCAAGAGATTTATTTCCATAAAAGAAAATCAGGCTAATAGACACAATGCATGGAAGGACAGGTTTACACTAATGCCTATTATTAATGTCACTGGTGATGCTGTCCTTAGTCCTCTACTAGTGTACCCTCCAGGAAATCCAAGGGCACTTAAAAGCATTGATAAGAATCCACTTCCTGTTGTGCTTCATTCACATCTAGGTGGTTGGACTACCCAAGTGATTTTTTCTGAGTACGCAGGTGGACACATTGGTCCTTTTGAAAAATATTGTAGAGAAAGTAACTTCCACTATAGGTGTCTTCTGATTATCGATGATTGTGTTGCTCATCCACCTAGGATTACCAAGTATGGCGATAATATTTGTGTTGTGTTCTTACCACCAAATATTGCGTCATTGCTGCAACCATGTGATCAAGGCCTAATAGCTACAATTAAGGCTTATAATACACAAAATGTGATGTATTTTATTGTAAGTGCCATTGATAGAGAGAGGTCAACTCTGAAACATCTTCAGGAGAGATCTGGAAAGACTACAATATAAAATTGGCAGTTGCCAGCCTTGGATATGTTCTTGATAGGCTAACAATCTGAATGAGAAATGATGTTTAGAGGAACAATTTTAAAGGCTTCAAACCAACAACAATAAATACATCAGTAATGATTTTGGTTAAGGAGCCTGGGTTTGTGGAAGTGGATGAAGATGATGTTGAAGTGGTTTGGGCATCTCATGACCAAGAACTGGCAGATGAAGAGTTGAGGCAACTGCAAAAGGAAAATATATGAATCAAAACAACACAGTAGCGAAATGCCTGAAAGTGAAGTCATCCAGGAACTGAACAAAAGCACTTACATGAGATGTCTACTACTATTGGCAGTGTTACAGTGATTACAGAAAATTATGACTTTAACTTTGAAAGGGCACATAGGTTTAGGGCAGGTTTGCAAGATGTTTTGAGTACCTACAAAGAATTGTATGATAGAAAAATGTGCAAGCCTAAATAGTCATGTATAATATTGTATTTCAAGCCTTCCACATCAGCCACTATAGACAATGAACCTCAACCATCGACAATGAGACAGGCAGACATAGAAGAAGGTATAAATATTAATGGAATCAGATAGAGATGAGATGTTAAAAAAGAGTCCTTTTCCTCTGTCCCCTACACCCCAGTCCCCTGTACCTCCCAATGCCCCAACGTTCCAAGACTCAGCCTAACACACCATCATCACAACCTATTGGCCTTCCATTGTGCTCTCTGTCTTCCAGATTCTGCTAATTGAAATTACACTGTACATACATTATTTCTACTTTTTACAGGCTGTGTATTTATCATATCATTCCTACTTTGGAAAATATGTTAGTGTTATTTTAGGTTTTATGTGCTCTTTGGTATGACTTGGTAGGTTAATTTTTTTAGTCTGGGAATGCTCAAAACATTTTTTCATATAAATTAATGGTAATTACTTCTTCACTTTATGTAATTTGGACTTAGGAAAGGTTTCATAGGAATGCTCTCCTTTAGGACAGCAGGGGGAACTTGTTTATGACTATGCCATAATTTACATAATAAGTCTCCTGCTATAGGAAGTTTCCAATATTTCTTGATTATAAATTAAGCTGATATGAATATCATTGTGCATGCACCTTTGTATATATCTCTGATTATTGCTTTAAGATAAATTTCTAAAATTGGAATTTCTGAGTCAAACTCTTCCTATTCTTTTCTGCTGTATAACAAAGTGAATCTGCTGTACATATACATATATCCCCATACCTCCTCCCTCTTGCATCTCCCTCCCACCCTCCCTATCCCATCCCTCTAGGAGGTCACAAAGCACTAAGCTGATCTCCCTGTGCTATGTGGCTGCTTCCCACTAGCTAGCTATTTTACATTTGGTAGTATATATTAGTCCATACCACTCTCTCACTTTGTCCCAGCTTACCTTACCCCTCCCCATGTCCTCAAGTCCATTCTCTACATCTGCGTCTTTGTTCCTGTCCTGCCCCTAGGTTCTTCAGGACCATTTTTCTTTCAGATTCCATATAGATGTGTTAGCATACAGTATTTGTTTTTCTCTTTCTGACTTACTCTAGTAGTTTTCTGGTAGCATCTTTAGGATTCTCTATGTATAGTATCATGTCATCTGCAAACAGTGACAATTTTGCCTCTTCTTTTCTGATTTGGATTCCTTTTATTTCTTTTTCTTCTCTGATTGCTGTGGTTAAAACTTCCAAAACTATGTTGAATAATAGTGGTAAGAGTAGGTAACCTTGTCTTGTTCCTGATCTTAGTGGAAATGGTTTCAGTTTTTCACCATTGAGAATGATATTGGCTGTGGGTTTGTCATATATGTCTTTTATTATGTTGAGGTAAGTTCCCTCTGTGCCTACTTTCTGGAGGGTTTTTACCATAAATTGGTGTTGAATTTCATCAAAATCTTTTTATGCATCTATTGAGATGATCATAAGGGATTGAACCCACGCCCTTGGCAGTGAAAGCACGAAGTCCTAACCACTGGACCTCCAGGGAACTCCCTAGACCTGACTTCTTAGGTCACCAAAAAAATAATTGACAAAGAAAAATTTATATCTTCTTTGGAGAAATGTCTATTCAATTCCTCGGCCCATTTTTCATTGGATCCTTCTTCTTTTTATTATTGATTGACTTGAAAGAGTTCTTTATATATTGTAGATACAAGCCCCTTATCAGATCTATGATTTGTAAGTATTTTCACTCATTCTGAGGGTTTTCTTTTCACCTTCTTGATTGTATGGTTTGTATCACAAAAAGTTTTAATTTTGATGATGTCCACTTTAGGTGAGTTTATCATATGTGAATCATATCTTAATAAAACTTCTTTTAAAAATTTATACAAAGACAACATCTTTGTGAGTGTAGTCAGAGACCGAAAGCTTACTATGTAGTATCATCACCAGAGTAATCACAGGTTGGCCTGCAAAAGCCTGTAATGTTTGACACCCGAAGCTCTCCAGGGATTCTCAAACATGCACCAACAAAAGTAAGCTACAAATCTTATTCATCAATCTGAATCTTCTTGCACATGGGGATTTCCCATACTTATTTTTAAGCTTGCCTTGTATGAAACACTTTGGTGTTATGTGTTATTTGGAAAGGTAGCATAATAGAGGTTCCAACAACGGACTTCAGATCCAAACTTCTTGGGTTCATATCCTGGCTTCACCTATCAATAACTGTGACCACAGGAAAGTTACTTAACCTTTCCACACCTCAGGTGTTCCCATCCTTAAAATGGGAATGATAATAAAAATTTATTACAGAGTGAGTGTGAGTTTTAAATGAGTTAATATATGTACAGCTCTGATAACAGTGCCTGACATAATGAGTACTAAGCATAAGTTATTAATACTATTTTTATGTGTTTTTAGTAGGGAGATTTGGAGGCCTTTTCATTACCTCATATGCCTCCTACTCAGTTTTGCAGTTGGTAAAAGAAAACCTTGAATTTACTCTCTCTCTCTTTCTCTTTCTTGATTCACCGCTCCCTCAAACTTCCTCATTTTTATTGATGATGATGCCATAATCTCCTTAGCATTCCAGATAAATTAAATCTGAGTCCTCAGAGTCTTCTTTTTTTTTAATGTAAATTTATTTATTTATTTTTGGCTGCATTGAGTCTTTGTTGTTGTGCGTGGGCTTTCTCTAGTTGCAGCGAGTGGGGGCTAATCCATTGTGGTGCATGGGCTTCTCAATGTGGTGGCTTCACTTGTTGCGGAGCATGGGATCTAGGCGTACGGGCTTCAGTAGTTGTGGCACATGGGCTCAGTAGTTGTGGTTTGCAGGCTCTAGAGCACAGGCTCAGTAGTTGTGGCTCATGGGCTTAGTTGCTCCATGCCATGTGGGATCTCCCCAGACCAGGGCTCGAACCCGTGTCCCCTGCACTGGCAGGCAAATTCTTAACCACTGTGCCACCAGGGAAGCCCCTCAGAGTCTTCTTTAATTCCTCTTTTCCCTCACTCCACAAGTTAAATCCATTAGTAAGTTTTCTCAGCTCTACCTCTTAAATATATGCAAATCAGTCTATGCTTCACTGCATCTATCAACTTCGTCCTAGTACAGGCCATCATCATTCTTCTCTTAGTCTGCTATGGTAGTTTCCTAACTGGTCTCTCAACCTGTGTTCTTGTAATACTAAAGTCGATTCTCCACAGCAGCCAGAGGAATATATTTTAAACCTAAATCAAATCACATGACTCCCTTTCAAACTTTCAGTGACTTCCCAGTGTACTTGGATTATAATCCAAGCACTATATCATGGCCTATGAAAGCTCTTATGGTAGCTGGTCTACAAAGATAATAACCATCATTCAAGAGGTAGACCCTTTTCTTTCTCCTTGAAATTAAGTCAGCCCTGTGACTTGTTCTGACTAATAAGAGGCAGTGGAAGTGACATTCTTGGACTTTCAAGGTCAGATCATAAGAGGTCTAGCAGCTTCGGCTTCTTTCCTGGTGGAAGCTAGTTGTCATGTATTAAGTCTGCCTACCCTAAGACTACCATCCTCTGAGGAAGCCCAAGCTTGGCATGTCATTAGATATAAGACATGTGGAGAAGCACCTATACACCAGGGATATGAGAGCCTAAGGCAACTCAGCCCAGTCCAGTGACCAGATGAACACTGACAAGTATTTTCAGTTGACACCACACAGAGCAGAGAAATCACTGAGCCAAGGTCTGAACAAATTTCTGACCCACAAAATCCTGATGAAAAATAAATTGTTGTATTAAGTCATTATGTTTAGAGTGGTTTGATGTGCAGTTATAGGTAATGGAAACATCACTCACGATGCTTTCCCCCTGTACTTCTCTAGACTCATCTGATACTAAGTTCTCTTTATTTTAACCATGTTTACTCTCTTTTTCTTCTGATGTGGAAACCTTGTTCCTTCCTCATGGCTCTTGAAGCCACTGTGCCCTTAGCCTAGAAGTCTCTTCCCTTAGTTTTGGGCACAGCTAACTTATCATTAAGGTCTCAGTTCAGTTGTTATCTTCTTAAGCAGGCCTTCCTTAGCCACATTATCTGAAGTAGGTCACACCACCACTCTGCTCATTCTATCATACTTCTTTATTTTATTGCCTTAATATTACTTAACATTATCTGAAGTTATTTTGACTGTTTACTGATTTTTTAATTGTCAGACTTCTTTCATGAGGATAGAAATTCTGTCTATTTTATTCACTGCTATGAAATTAACACAGTGCACTGTTATGAAATTAACACAGTGAATAGTGCCTGGTACATTGTAAGTGTTAAATAAATGCAGATTGAGTGAATGAATAAAGGTGAAAGAGTGTTCTTACATTCCACCAGACCCAATGTAGTAACTATTGGTTACTGTAATGGATAGTTTCAATTTTCCTTACCTAAATTCTCTCTCTACCATTTTATCCTATTCTGTGCCACCAAGAAGCTAGCCTTTATGTCTGGATCAACATGCTTCCTTTTCCTCTAGCATTTGGTTGGTTTTGGCCACTGAGAGGCACCAACAGGAGATTAGAGGGGCCGAAGAGAAAGATGTCAGTGTATTTATTCTAATAGCTTCCTCTCAGAGAATTCACTGGCAGTTAGCTACATCCGTCTTTCAAAGATCACAACTCCCAGAAGATGGCCTTCTCTTACAGTAGGCTAATCTCTCCAGGATCTGGTAATCTTTTCTTCCTCTTGTCAATCAGGTCAAGGGACAGTAAAAGTTCCTCACTGTCACCGGCCCTTCTGTGCTTCACTATGTTTTGTTGATTTGCCTTAATCCTGCCTACACCCTTTATATAGTCTTTTCATTTAAAATCTTTTCACTTTTTTTGTGTACCATCATTCTCTGCCTAAACCCTAACAGTTACTTTATAGATCTAAACAATAGTTCCTTCTTTTATGTAGCTGTTCTAGCTGATTCATAGTACTTTTAATGATTTTCATACATAAGCTATTACATATATTTTTATTTTAGTTAATCTACATACTTGTTAATCTATCCCTAGATAATTGAAAGATGGTTGCAGATATTTACCACTCTTATTTTGAAGCTAGTTCCTTTGAGCAGTGATGGGCCTATGAGTACATTATACACATTTACACACCCACATGTAACACACCTGTTTCTGCTTTCACAATTGCTTTTCCTGAGGCAAACTCATCATCTCACTTTGTGGACTCTGTTCTCACCAACTCCAAGCACTCTAGCCACGGGGACGCACTCCAGAACTGTTTAGCTATTCTTTTACTAGTATGATTCATATTGGCTCTGAAAGGAAAGTACACCATCAAGGACAGAGAGTGAAACTAGGAGAGCTGAAGGTGATGGAATACATAAAGAGAAAACGGTAAACAATCCAGATTGGTACTTTCATCAGTGCACAGACCAAATACGGATGCAAGGAAGGATAATTTGTCCCTTTTAGCTATGTATGCTACCAACTTAATGAGAACACATGTTGGTAAAAATGTTAGTAGCTTTGAATAGGCATTGGCAAGATGGTGGCTTTTATGAGTCTGGCTGCAGGGATGAGGCCATAACAACTTAATTTGAATGCAAAAAGTAATTTCCTAAAAGTTAGATGAAAGTAAATGACAGTGTTAACTGGTAGTAGGATTTATCTTTCATTTAAAGTCAGATTTTTATGAAACATTCATGCACCTATAATCAGAGAAGCATAAAGTTTTATAGCTTGGAGAATCCTCAAGATCATTTGTTCAAACCCCTCATTTCATGATTAAGAAAGCAAGGTCTAGAATGACTGGTCAGAGATCAAAACTAGAGTTATAATTCTTTGCATGTCTCTTTTTCAGTCTCTGTTCTTTCCTTTTGATCAACTGTTTTCCATATACGTCTTCCATGGTCCAGGATGTGGTTGGGTTGGGTAGAGTGGTAAGGTTGACAATTCACAAGGCCCAGGGAAAGAGGAAGGCCAGGGGATGGCACACCCTTCCCAGTCAATAAAAGCATCTCTGTTTTTTTTTGCTTTATATATTTTTTTGTATAAGATTTTGTCTGGAAAAACTTTCTTGTGTTAAAAAAAGAGAGATTTGAAAAGCATCATTCTATGCCATGCTATTAACTTAGCAAGAAACTAGCTGAAGAAATCTGCAAGAAAAATGGCATTGATTTGATTGAATCTGGTGTTGCACAGGTAAATGTTTAAAAACTTGCTCTCTGAGGAAAAAAAAGGTCCTGATTTGTAGCATTTGCTGATTTCCATCCCATCATGGCTTATTTCAAGCTACTAACATGATGTCAACCAGCTTGCAAAATTCCTGAAAATTTAACAGTCATTTTTGGGGTTTTTTTTTTTGCGGTACGCGGGCCTCTCACTGTTGTGGCCTCTCCCGTTGCGGAGCACAGGCTCCGGACGCACAGGCTCAGCGGCCATGGCTCACGGGCCTAGACGCTCCGGGGCATGTGGGATCTTCCCGGACCGGGGAACGAACCCGTGTCCCCCGCATCGGCAGGCGGACCCTCAACCACTGCACCACCAGGGAAGCCCTGACAGTCAGCTTTTGCCAGCCATTATGAGCTAGCTCCAGCACACCACTGATTGAATTCCTTCTGTGTGCAATACCCTCCTGTGATTTTTCTGTTTGTATTTAAATAATCAACTAATAGTGAATTTTGTTATTGAACGAATAAATAAAAGGTAAGTAATCAGTCTACAGGCTTTGGAAAATATTATTCTCCATCATTGAGTTTTAGTGAATTATTTGTTTATGTATTTATTTGTTGGTCTGGGGTTTTGGGAGATGGGATTTGGTCACAGGTAAACACGTGTGCTCTCTTAGATGAAAAGCAGCATATTTAAAGTGGAATGCTAATGAAACAACTGTGGATGAAATCAATGACCATCCTGGGGGTGGATGAGAATGTTTACACACATATACATCTTTCTATGCACCAATAAAATTTGCTTTTATAAGCAGAGAGGTGCTATTTTACTCAAACCTGAGGAAATATCTCGGGGTAGAGTGCACTTCTCCCTTCATCTCCCTAGGAAGCCATTCAATTATAACCCATTATTCTCTTTGATTCCAGTGGGTGTTCCATGCTCAGACTATCCCCCCCTTTTTTTAAACCCCAATGACCTCCTTTCACATGTCTCTTATATTACTGTACTTCCTGCTGCCTCTGAAACACAGAGACAGATAGAAATTTCCACAGTAAAAGAGAAAAGTTTCATGGAATAAGAAAAGAAAAATCAAAGAAGGAATAATTGTCTAAATATTTATGCCAAGGTCTTTTCAATATATATGGCCTCTTTCTTCTTCTTTTTCTCTAGTCCAAAGTATGGGGAGAGGGGCAGGGTTGAAGCATGTCTCACACCATAATATCCACATTCTTACCTTAAAATGGGTACATTATAACTCAATTGCATGTATCAAAGTTGTTCCAGCTAATGTTTCAACTCTTATCTTCTGTGCCACATTCTTAACTTCTGACATTAAAAATCTCAGGGATAGAAAAGACATCTCCATTTTCTTTCATTTCTCACAATTTCTTCCAGATCATATAAAACACAACAATAATAAAATAGTAAGGGAGCTATAGTGTTCACAGATGTCTACCTGCCTTCTTTCAATTTCTGTGTAGGTTGATGATGAAAAGGAAACAAGGGTAAGAAACTCCAAGCCAGTCTATAGATTTATTCTATCTTTTGAAGAATTTTAATGCTTAAACTGACTGAAAATGGATCTTTCAGTAAGAAGAGATTTCCTATGATGCATTTTTAAGAGTGGAAAATCACTTTGATTACTTTAAAACGTAGTCAAGCCATATGCAAAAATCTAAGCAGATATAGATTCATAACCCGATTTACGAGTTCTCTCTCACTACTTTATGATAAAGAGGTGGCAATTGCTCTAACATTGATCATGTTAGTCCACACCCAACCTGCTGCTCTGACAAGTTTATAATAAATTGCAATTAGCCCATGCTCCCTCATCTTAATTACCAATAAATGCCTTCAGTGGGTGATGGTCCTTTGAGTCCTACACACATTGTCCAATCTTTGTCTATCTTTGATGAGCATCACAGACTTTACTTCTACTGGCAAAGATGCTTTTTTAAATTTCAAATCATGTTATCTAGTTTAACTCTGTTGTTCCTTTTCTTAAGAAAGTTGGCACTAGGATAAGAAAACAGGTAGCTAGCATCAGCAGTCACAATTGGATTTTAGACTGAAAAATAAACTATGACATTGCAGCGTTTCCCATTTTCAACTAATCAGAGACGTATCTGCATTTGCTTCATTTATAAGGTAAAAGAATATTCTCAATGTCTGATCTGAAATTTTATCCAGAGATCTGAGATTCAAGCTGTGCCCTTTCTGCTTCTTTTATCACTGCTTGTAATAAAGATTCTGCAACCAAACTTAGCCGACAAGTTGGTTGATGATGCATGAACCACAACAGAAAACACTTTGGCTCTTCTTGAGTGATCTTGGTCTTGAATTCTTGAAAGGATCAAAAATCTGAATCTATCAAAAAATTAAGATATGATTCAAAGTTGCTTATAGAGACATACAGAGCATTCCTAGGCCACATGGGCTTTAGTGTGTCATATAAACCCCTATAAACTGGCGTGGCTTCCTTCCTTTCCTGTTCTAGGTAGTGGAATTTCATTCCTAACACAACCTGGGGCTCTGTGATACATAAAAGAAGCTTACAGGATCTTGCCTCTATTGAGGGGAATAAGTAAAAGAGTACAAGAATGTTAACTTTTAGAGTATGTCTTCCACAAGGCAGACTTGATACAAACAGATAGCTATTATCCAATTATCCAATTCAATCCTTAAAGAAATCCTTATAGCATTGTTATCACCATTTTACAAATGAGGAAACTGAAGTTTCAACTCAATTTTATTCAAATCCAAATCCCATACTATACGATGCACCCACAATACTCACTTCACTGATTGAATTGAAAGCATACTCAGTAGGTTGTGGAAAGTAACAAGTTGGGTAGGTTTGCCAATATCTTTCCAAACAAGAACAAAACTCAAATGAGAAATAGTCATTTAATACAGGAAATAGAATAAAGTTCAATTAAATTTTTTATAAAAAAATAGAAACCATATCTCTACAGGTGGCTGCTGACTTGATCGTTCTGAAGAACTTGACCAATTGATGCAATCAGTTTGCTAGATTTCCACTGTATTGAAATATCCAACCGGTGGTTTTGTTATCATTTACATTTACCCTGAGAGTCCAAACGAAATGAGCATGATAAGAAATGAAGGGTTATTGACTAGATTCCAAGCAGCAGAGCTCAATCTAGTCATCCTAGTGGTCCGTAAGTCGAATGTAAGTGAATAAGTTAAAGACTGGCAGATGGGAACTTACAATTCTACAATAAGAAATAGGAAAAAGAAAGACAAAAGATATGCTTGTGTTGTATTCTTATTTTGTGAGGTTCTTATAAAAATATTGCATTTAGACTTGAGTTTCACATGTTGAGAAATTGGAGAGGCTACAGAGAAGAGTAACAGAAGTACTGGACTAAGGAAAAAAAACTGAATTTAAAGAAACTGATTTTGCAATCCATTCCTATTAAATATTATATCGTACTTTTATATAAGGCTCAAGGCACTTAGAATTGACTCTTGAACAGTGTGAGGTTGGGGGTGTCTGGGGTGCCAACCCCCCATGCAGTTAAAAATTCGCATATAATTTTTGAGTCCCTTAAAATTTAGCTAATAATAGCCTACTGTTGACTGGCAGCCTTATCTATAACATAAACAATCAATTAACACATATTTTGTATGTTATATGTTTATCTACATATATTTTATGCATTCATGACATACCTTTTTCTTAATTTTTTTCAATATTTCTAGGCTTTGTGGTTCGTCTGAGAAATTTTTTCAAATTGTCGAAAATCTCCAGAAAATCTTCTTATATATTTAATGAAAAAAATTCTTATATAAATGGACTCGTGCAGTTTAAACCTTTGTTGTCCAAGAGTTAACTTTACTTAGAAATATCTAATACTACAAACTTGACAATAAGAAAATATGAATGTTAAAAAAACAAAGTTGTAAAAATAGGTCAAAAACACTAGGTACTATGATAGGTCATTTACCTGTGTTAGTTTGTTTGATACTCATATTTAATCTGTAGGTTTTCACCTTTTTAAAAATGAAGAAATTAAGTCCTAGAGAAGGTAAATGATTTTCCCCAAGTTACACATCTAAAAATGTAGCAGAATAGGGAGTCAGACCCTGAATTCCTTAGATGCAGAGGCAAGGAGGGAAGTGACTGGTAGAAAATGAGGTAAGAGAGACTAGTAGGAATCAGACCACAAGAGTTTTATATATGGAATTTTTAATTGAAGTATAGTTAATTTACAATGTATAACTGAATCACTTTTCTGTACACCTGAAACTAACACAACATTGTATATATGGAATTTTGACTGCATCTAAATGAAAGATAAGTGGAGAGTTTTAAGATGGGAGGGGAATGTTTGAATTCATTTCAGAAAGGTCACTTTGGTAGTATTTTGAAGGAGTAAGGATGTATAGAGGCATGACTAGAGGAGAAGTGCTCTAGTATAGTAAAAATTTATAAGGACCTGATCTAAGGCAGTGTCAGTAGGAATGGAAAATAGATTAGGGACTAGACCAAAGAGTTATTTTAGAATGAAGAATTAATAGATTTTGATGACTGCTTAGATGTGGGTGGTGAAAGACAGGGAGAAGTCCATGAAGACTTCCAGCTTCTAACTTGAGTTGCCATTAGGGTACTTCCATAATACATAGAGATTAATAAAAGAAAAAGAAAAGTTTGTATAGGGACATACTGAGTTGGCATTCAGACATGTTAAGTTTAACTTGACACTAGAAAATCCAGAGGAAGATTTCTAGTAGGTTGTTGGATATATAAATTTGAAGCTCGAGAGAGATATTGACTCGTTATATGAATTTGAAGTCAAGGATGTTTAGACAGTAATCAAAATTGTAGAGAATGACATTGCTCAAGGAAAGCATGTGGAGTGAAAAGATGACTGACAACAAGATCCTGCAGGACACTAATATTTAAATGACATGTGAGGGGAGAGAACACTGATGTAGCATCTTCTCTGTGACAAGTACTTTGCCAGGTGCTTTACATATACCATCAATGAACTAGAGTGGGAAAAGTGTTGAGCAGAAACCCTGAAAGACAGATCTCAAAGGAGGAAGTTGTCAACAAAGTCAAATGTCAAAGATGAATTAAGAAAAATTTCCAGGGCTTCCCTGGTAGCGCAGTGATTAGGGGTCCGCCTGGCGATGCAGGGGACACGGCTTCGTGCCCCGGTCCGGGAGGATCCTGCATGCCGCGGAGCGGCTGGGCCCGTGAGCCATGGCCACTGGGCCTGCGTGTCCGGAGCCTGTGCTCCGCAGCGGGAGAGGCCGCGGCAGTGAGGCGCCCGCGTACCGCCAAAAAAAAAAAAAAAAAGAAAAAGAAAAAGAAAAATATCCAATAGATTCAGCAGTCAGGAGACTGTTGGCAGCCATTTTAGTGTAGTAGTATGGAAGGAAGTGAGAAAGAGTTAGGACCAAAAGTGTAAGTAGTTATTGGAGATAACTTTTGTATTTTCAGGAAGCTTGGCAATAATAAGGCAATGCCTAGAGGAGATAGCAGGGTCCAATATGGTAGCCCTTATATTATAAGAAATATGAAAGTGTTGGCACATAAATTCCCCTCTTTTTTTGTTGTACCACTGGTCACATAAAGACACCATTGTTACTCTCTTGGGCCCCCTCTGAACTATTGACTAACAATTTGATCAGCTTCCAGCCAATGGCCATGAGTTAATGTATTCTCTTCAGTTTGGCCTTTCTTGATGGTCCCTATTTATTCATATTTATTTTTTAATTTGAGTTAATGGCCTCTGGTTCCTATAATTTGTCTGTATTGAGTCCATTTTGTATCATTATACACAGGACTGGAAATCCAGATATTGGTTGCACTTTGAACAATCCAAATACTTCAGAATTTCCTTTCCTGATCCATGAAAGATTTCACAATTACCTGTCACTGCTAAATAGCACCACTTGACCCAGTTTGCTAAACCCATATTATAAACCAAGGAAAAAATATCGGTTAGAATAAATATTTTGTTAGTTGGGTTTAGAGGTGTGATTTATGCTAAAACATCATTTAGATTTAGAGCACCCCATTTTCTCCCAGCATCATTTCTTTAGATCTTCCCTCCCATTATTCCTCCATCCTTCACAACTACTGGCAATTTGATGACAAATTTAATGCATTTCACAAGCTGTCTTTTCACTGTCTGCTATTTACTTTCCTTTCCTAAGTGCTAGAGTCACCAAAGAAGATGGAAAGCGAATGTTTTTGTACTGATTATTTTTCTTTTGTCATACTATTATGTAAATAGCTTTTTTCCCCTCAAAATTCTAATATGCTGACTGATTCTAGATGGACTGATCTACCTAAAACTTAGATTCCTACCCCCATCACCACCCCATAATGCTGTTATCTGCATATCTGTGAGTCTAAGGGTAAGGTTTTGTAAACTAAAAATTAATGTGTGTTTTTCACATTTGACAAACAATGGTATTTACACTTATTAAAGCTTTGCTTTCAACTTTTAATTAGTCTTTATAATAATAATTGCTATTTTTCTGTTGCATACTCTAACAATTACTAGCTTTAGAGAAATAAAGAAATTTGTTAATTAACATTCAGACTGCTAATGAAAATGTGAAATTACTGAAGTTACAAACAGAACTAATGGTAATTACTTTCTATAATCTAATTCATATTTGTTGGTTTCCTAGAAGTAAACAAATTTGCTAGAGCAACCAGTTAAAATTGGAATGCTATAATTTAGGGGTGGAAAAAGAAAAGCACTCTTGTCAGTTACTTGACATATTACATTGTCCGTCATAAAGAACAGTTGTTTTTAGTCACTGCCTATAACACTTCAACATGAATTTTGAATTTCTAATTATCTCAGTAGTTGTTACCAACACACTATAATTTTTTTCAAAACAAATTGGTTGTTAATCTATTTTGTTTTAAAGTGTATGTTGTTTATACCATTTAGAATGGAGTGTAAGGTTCACAAATTAAACTACTGGCAGGATGTTGCTGTTACAAAAATGTCAGAAACCACTGCGCTAAAGCTTGGTGTGCACAAATTTCTGTTGTGAAATCTTACATAATTCTCTCAGTGGTGGTCCAAATCCAAATAAGATCACATCACAGAAGAGTTATTTTGTATACTCTGTGCTAGTTTCAAACTACCCACATTATTTCATCAGCCAACAAGTGAATGAAAGTTAAAATATATATATGTTTATAAAATGAACAATATCAGCAGGGTGATGTGATTGGTGAATGGTATTTCAAAACCATGTGTATAAATCTTTAAGACCCCATGACTAGAAATTGCTTAGCCACATTACCATTCCTCATTTTAATACAGCTATAAAATTCCTTAGCAGGTCTCCCCTCACTATCTGCTCTTTATTCTCTGCTGGAAGAATTTTGCTTAGAGAAAAACAGGAAATCCATCATTTCAGGGGGTGAGAAAGGAAACATTTTCTTCTGTTCAGAGCAAGATTGTCAGTCTTTTGCACTTGGCTCAAATCAGGAAGAAAATACACACAAGCAAGCTTTTAACTGAAAGGTTAGCTTTTCTGCAAAGTCTGAATTCTACCCGAATCACAAGAAGTTCAAACAGTCTATAGGCACAGGCTTCAGAGATCTGGATAAAGTTACAAGGCTATTAAAAAATACTATGGGCTTTAGATTTTGACAGAGTTCAAAAGCTGATACTTTCATTTGAAAGTGTAATTTTCAAAGGAGAAAAGGAATGGCTAAAAAAAAGTAAACAATTTTACTTCACTGATTTTACCGAAAAGTGTTGGCTATATTTAAGAAGACCAAGTATCTGTGACTTTGCAAAAACATTGTTTTAAATGGCTTGTGATTAGGTGGCTACAAAAAAAAAAAAAAAAAAGGCAACTAGAACAGTGTATATTCCAGCCAGTATCTTATATTAACATATTTGAACATCAGCTGTGAGAGGATGGCCAAGCAATTTCTTTCTATGTGAGTTGCCTCTTGAACATTGGCATTAGTATCTGATTAAAGCTTGGTGAAAAGTCACTGAGTTATTCCTCTTTTGTTCTTTAACTGAAGGACCAGAGGGTAGAAAGTTTTGATGAAGCTGTGGACCTAGAAGAGAGTTCCTATCAATTTCTACTTCTCCCCAAGTTGTCCAGTCAGGTACAATTTTGTACTTTATCATTCTTCAATTACGGTTGTTTCCTCAGGATGAAGGACGTGACTTTTGTGTCTCTATGTAACCCAAATAAATCACAGGGCCCTACGTGACCCAATATGTGAATGGAGTTGCATCTAATAGAATGATAAATATTGGAAGGCTCAGGCTGGCCCAGAAAATTTACACAGCCCTCTGCACAGAAAGCTTAACAGAAACTTGATACAAGCACCCTCTGGTTTTTGAAAATTCACGAGAGCAGCACTGCCAAGCTCCTTCCCCAGGAACTACACTCAGCATGTCAGCATCAAGCCTCCATAGCTTTGAACTCTTTCTGTGAGCATCTGTGCTTTATCTCAATTATTTTGGCATCCATTAGCAAGATGTGTCCTAAGGTAATTGCTTCTTTGCTTTACACCATTTTGGCTTGTGAAAAGTTTCATAGGAACACTGTACTTTTGGAGAGCAGGGGAAACCTGTATGTACATATTCCTCTATCCTCAGTTCCTTGGAATAACAACTGCTGAAAATCTTCCCTGCTCTCTCTCATCTACTCAGTTCTTTCATTACCATGATGCACCCTCTGTTCACTTCCTCCTTCCCTGCCCTGTGGCACACTGCCTAGCCCTCTGAGCAAAAGTTGTCTCCAGTAGATCTCTTCCCATCCACAGGTCACTCTAGAAGGGCTAGTAATCCAACAGCTTTATTCCCTCCCCTTGGCAAGTGTGGTTCTTTCCTTACCCTGACTACTCTCTTGCAAGAAATTGTCATGAAAACTCTCATTACATTTGAAACCCCCAATAGTACCTAGCACATCCCTAAGGTCATTTTAGATGTTTAAAAACTCTTTGCTGGTTGAAAAATGTGCAGATTTTACTAGTTTCTTATTCAGGAACTACTTCTTCCCACTCCACATTTTTGTCATGCCATATTAGCAAGAAACTGAACTAGCAGTGTACTTTCTGATCTATGAGAAATGTTAAAACAAACTCACATCTTAAGGTACCTAAAATATGATACATGAGATCAACACTTCAGGGATGTTAAAAGACTACGGAAATATTGTTCTGTATATCAAACTGACAATGGTACCATCCATGGTAACCTGTGCCACAGCCTCTGTCTGAGAATCATGTCCCTCCTTCTGATATCCCTGGGCTAAGAGGACATTCACAAATGAAAAAAAAAATGAATGCAGAATTCACACACAGACATATTTCTATGATGAAAAAAAATACTATTGGATCAATTCTTGATCTTCCACATTAAAAGAAAGTACCAGTGACATAAAGAAACCAAAAATCATTCATAGAAAAATTAAGGCAATCTGATATTTTTTGGTTGCACATTTGCCTTGAATCACATTTGGCATAGCTCAATAATACAAGGGTTTGTATTCATTGAACACACTACAAATGAGTGGCAAAAGACAGAATAGGAACAGTTCCAGTGTATGCTTAGAAAAAAATCACAAAGCCACGCTAAGTGGGTCCAGTACAAATCCAGCTGTTCTTTCTCTGCTAGTGAGCAACTGTTTCATTCCTTTTTTTTACCAATTTCCTATTGTGCTTCTTATAGTAATTTCTCCAGGTTTTTCCCACACCAAGCATCTCTCAGCACCAGCTGGGTGTCCTACAACTTGACTCAATTCTGACACTATCTACATGAAGATATCATCACATCCTAGAGGTTAAGGGTTCAGTCACAAAAGACTGCCCCCTCCTCCTTCAGATGCCGATTGCAAGCTCAGGTTATCACTTGTGCTTCTGACCAACTGGCTATACTTCAGAGGTTCCCATGACTCCTTCCTTGGGTTTGTTTAATTCACTAGAGAGGCTCACAGAACTTGGAGAAACAGTTTACTTACTAGATTATTACTAGTTTATTATGAAAGGATATAACAGCCCAACGGAAGAGATGGATAGGGCTAGGCATGAGGAAAGGGCACAGAGCTTCCATGCCCTCTCTGAGCTGTGCCACTCTCCCCAGACCTCCACGTGTTCACCAACCCAGAGGCTCTCTGAACCCCATCCTTTTGGGGTTTTACGGAGGCTTCATTGGATAGGTATTATTGGTTAATCATTCACACTCCAGCCCCTTTCCCCTCCCCGGAGGTCAAGGGTTGGGACTGAAAGTCCCAACCGTCTAATCACTTGGGTGGTTCTGCTGGCAACCAGCCTCCATCCTTAGGTGATTTCCAAATGTCATCTCATTAACATAATGGGAGACATCTTTTTGGCTCTCATCATTCAGGAAATTCCAAGTGTTTTAAGAGCTCCCTGCCAGAAACAGGGACGAAGACCACATATATATTTTTTATTATAAATCACAATATCACACAGGCCTTCTCCCTATTCCCAAGCCCACGGTTCATATTTGGTTTTCAAAACACACCTATGAGAAATCTCGCTTTATACTTTCCTGAGAAGATTGAGGGACATCAACTTCTGTGTCTTTTCTCCTCTCCACATCAAAATATCTATCACCACATTTTTACTACCATTGTATAACCTCAAGAAAGATATCCTCTTCTCCTTTGGTTCATCACCCTACCTTTGTTCTTGATTCCATTTTGACCCATTTCCCCTAAAACTTTGCTCCATCCTTTATACCAGGTGTCATTAACTCAAATTTTGACATTAGCCTACAGACTTGATTTTTGGTCTGCGTAGAGTTTTGTTTTGGTTTTTTTTTTTTTTTTTTTTTTTTTTTTGCGTTACGCGGGCCTCTCACTGTTGTGGCCTCTCCCGTTGCGGAGCACAGGCTCCGGACGCGCAGGCTCAGCGCCCATGGCTCACGGGCCCAGCCGCTCCACAGCACGCGGGATCCTCCCGGACCGGGGCACACACCCGTGTCCCCTGCATCGGCAGGCGGACTCTCAACCCCTGCGCCACCAGGGAAGCCCTTGGTTTGGTTTTTTAATGCTGTTAGACAGGACACACAGTCTTTTTTATATTTTTTTTTATTGAAGTGTAGTTGATTTACAATGTTGTGCTAATTTCTGCTGTACAGCAAAGTGACTGTTATACACATATATACATTCTTTTTTTATATTTTTCTCCATTATGGTTTATCCCAGCATACTGAATATGGTTCCCTGTGCTATCCAGGGAACACACGCTTGACTTTGTCTCTACTCCCACTCTTTCCTACTGAATTACATCCACTAGCTTCAGTTATTTAACCACCTACCCAGACCATAAAGGCATTTGAGCTTTTGACCCCTGCCTTACATCTTCAGGCCTTTTCACTGGCTCCTTTGCTTCTGTTTACATTCTCAGATTCTTCATATCCTAAAAACACAAAATATCTCTTCTCTGGACCTTGCCATCCCCTGAAGGTACTATCTGATTCCCATGCTTCTTTGCACCACTCTGTGTCATCACTTTGGCATCCTATGCTAGTTCCCATTCACCCTGCTTCTGAGCAAAGAAAATACACACACATACACACACACACACACACACACACACACACACATCAAGATTTGGATTCTAAAAGTAAAAGTATGTAATACATATTAATGAATTATGGACCCAGCTCTTTTACTTTACCGACTTTGAATAATAATTTAACTCCTGAGATTCAGCTTGTTATGAGGATTAATGTCTTTCCTGCATACTGCACAGGGTTGTTTTAACACAGTAAAGGAATAATAATAGATTCTATTATTTATTGTCTGTGGTGTGCCAGGCTCTGTGTTGAGTGATTTACATATATTATGCCATTTACTTTTCACAATAACCAAATGAAGAATATGCCATTATCACCACCACTTTGAAAAATGAAAGTGAAATTAGGAGTTTAAGTAACTGGCCCAAGCTTACACAATGAGAAAGCAGAAGAGCCACAAAAAATACATAACTCACAGGAAAATATTTGTATATTTCTTTTAAGTCCTGGGTATGAGCAAATTGTTGTAACTATATTAGTCCAGTGTAGAAAGAAATTAACATAGCTATTAGCACCTTCTGTCCCTTAATGTCATTTAGCTCTATCTAGATGTAGACCCTTACAGTACTTTTCTCAGTATTCTGGAACCACGTAGAACTTCTTTTTTAGTGCTCTATCTCCCTCCTCCTTCATATTGGCCTTACCATTTCTAAGGATAGACAAACATGAAAGAGGACATCTCTTTTATCCCTGAGTACAGCCTCTTGCAGGTCCAATGAATGAATTACCACCTGAGAACAGTGCTCTTGTAATTTAACCAGAGGCATAAATTTCAATTTCTCCTTGTTTCCCTTTCACTAAATTCTAAAAATTACAACTGATAGGAAAATTGCAGTTATCTGACAATTCTGAATACCTTAATTATAAACTCCAGCCAGGACAGGAAACTTACCAGAAACTGCTCTGCTCATATAAAGCTGTATTAACTAAAAAGGTCAACTTTGTTTTGCTATCTTTTAATTTTTTAAAATACCTATACTGAGTCTCACACAAAGAAGCACAAAAGGCTTCCAACAGGAAATGAAATGAGTCACCCAAACATCTAAGTCCTTCAGGTATTCTCACTGGATGAAATATCAAGATTGGCAAGGCAGGGGTAAAACATAAGCATAGTGGCTTGATATCAAGAATGATGGGAAGACCTTCTGCTTCTCTCCCTAAATCTACTTCCATATTGTTGCCTGGGCTAGAAATGCCTATAAGCCAGGATAAACATTTTCATTCTACATTAAGAGTCAAGGCTGAAAATGTAAAATATCTCAAGAGAGGCAACACATAAACTTACCTTTTTCACACTGATGTAAAAATGACTGATATCAGATCTTTCCCTGAAAGCAGACTTTTAAAGGAGATGGAAAGTTTCGAGAACTGCTTTTATCTCAGCCTTCTTATTTCCCAAAATGATGGATATCTTCCCTTGCATTCCTAGACTAGTCAAACTTAGTGATTGGCTACTTTAACAAGCCTCTGAAAGCTCCAAACATGAGGCAAAATATTGGTTCCATATCAAGATCCTTCTTGCTGCTGTTACCTTATATAAACTGCTCAAGTTCTTGGTCTTAATCCTGATCCTTTGTAGCAGAAGCTGTTGGTCTGTGTTTCAGACTCTGTGATGCCCAATTTCTTTGCCTAGGTTCTAAACTTACTATTATTCACTGTGCTCCTTAATAACTGTGTGATTTTTCCAGCCTTGTTTGACCACCTGATTGCCTAGTTTTCATCCCAGATCTGCTCTTTTTAAATGAATCCTCTCTCTGGAACTGTTTCAGACTCCTTGTTCCAGACAGACCATAAGCCTGATGGCAGTGCCTATCCCCAAATCTATTTCTCCATTTTGCATCAGATATCCAACAAAAGCTTGACTTTTCTACTCTGTATGAAGTAATAATAGGCCCACCAGAGAGCAGAGAGGTGTCTACAAATCTGAGTATTTCTTGTATTACTTTAAAAGAGTAATGCTGATAGAAGAAGCAAGAGAAGCAGTACCAGGCAGCAGTTAAGCATGGGAACTCGAGTCAATCTGCTTTCAAATTCTAGCTTCTCTCTTTACTAGTTTTATGATATTAGGTAGAAAATGAGACCAGTGTGAAGGAGTAAGGAGATGGACACATGACCAGAAAAGAAGTTCTACATGGTTCCAGAATGCTGGGCAATGTACTGTAATAATTTATATCTAGATAGAGGTAAATGTCTTTAAGGGACAGAAGTTGCCTGTAGCTATGTTAATTTCTTTCACACTGGGTTAATATAGCTACAAAATTCAACGTGTACTCATACCCAGGGCTTAAAATAAATACACAAATCTACTCAGTCTTAGCTTTTGCTTGTGTAAAATGATGATAACAATACCATCTACCTCAAAAAGCTGTTGTGAACATTAAATGATATATTTAGGTGAAATATGTAAGTGCTCGAAAAATGCAGGCTGGTGAACAGGGTTAATCTCTTTGGTTTTGGCTGAGAAGAAAAATAAATCACAATTCTAAGTGATTACCAAGAGGGTCTGAGGTTGCTTCCAGCTTGTTCAGCACATGAGTATGTTTAAATTGCAGTTGAGGGTGCCAAATATTGAGGGTACTCACTATTGAGGCCAAGGCCTCAATGGTTGATTTAAGCAAGATCATTTGCATCTCTTTGTGTTTTACAGTTTGTTGAGTTGTGTTTGCCTAGTTGTTCAAGATTTTATTTTCTCTTCATTCCCACTTTCACTTTAAAGGATTTTGTCCAATATATGGCTTTACTCCAAAGGCATAGTAATGTATGCCTGTTATTGTACCATTTTCCCAGGGTAAAAAATATTTGGTTTTGTTTTTTTTAAGATTGCTTGGAGGTAAGGTCAAATATCTTGAATAATATTTGTTATGCAAGGGAATTCAATAAGATGTATATTTTGCTTTCAGGGAACAGATAAGTCAGGTTTCAAAGACCTCCATAAACCCACATATTTTGGCTGTTGAATTACACTCTAAATAATGATACTAGCAGGGGTGCAGTGGAGAAGAACACTCTTCTTATGCCATCTAACTTTAGAAAAACAAACAAAAATCAGCAGGCTTTCTGGGCCAATGACATTCTCTTTCATCTGGGCAGCCTGACACACATGTATCTCCACAAACAGATTGTCCACCTGGGGAGTGTGAGTACAGACTCAGCTAATGAGTACATTGAAGGCATTCTCACCAGAGAGCGACCTGTGGGGAGGAACAGTCATCTTACCTAATACTGTAGGCACTAAAGAAGAAAACAAAATAAAGCAACCAATGACAACAACAAAAACTCAGGAGAGAGCAAGCTCAGTATGGTAATAGGCAAGCCATCCACTGATTCAGAGTATTGAATCCTTGCCCCACACCCAGATACAGCCTCCAACAATAAAGAAGTCACACTTTGGAAGAATAATATATTGGGGGTTATCAACTTCTAACAAAGCAGCCAATACAAATGGAAAACACAGGGATACACAATTAGAGATGGGATATCTCGAGTTGAGCTAACTATAGTAACTGTCAGTGACAAGTCTTTAAAGCAACTGTAGGTTTTAGGCAAAGGACACAAGGAGATATCATCAGTAGGGGAAGCAACACAGACTTTGTAATGTTCTTACGAGCAACAAAACGTTGCAGGAAGAAATGATGTCAGCAATATCATCTTTGAACATGAAGGACAGTGAGATACCTAATAGCTGTTGCCCATTTTTAAACCATTCCAATCTCAAAGAAATGTACTTGGGAAGAATTTGGAAAATAAACTTTCCCCAAACCATACTACAATGAGGCAAATACCATTAGAAACAAATTGACTGCTTGGGGCTTGCAACCACCTCTTAGAAACAGTAAAAAGCCCTGGAATCCCAAACATTGATATCAATGAACTTTTGATCTCAAAATATTATGGGGAAGCTCAGCAGCTACTTGCAAATTTTATTTCCCTTCTTCTGTAACTGAACAGAAAAAATATAATTTTTAGAATATTAAAAGGCCCTAGTACAGATTGTAGCATTAGAAATTGCCAAATTTCTATTTTTAAAATGAACGTGTCCTTATACAAGAGGCCATAAAAAGAGGAGGTCTGAAATTAATATGTGTTTTTAAAATTGTGGTTAAAAAGCACATAACATGAGATTTACCCTCCTAACAAACAGTTAAATGTATAGTACAGTATTGTTAGCTATAAGCACAGTGATATACAGCAGATCTCCAGAACTTTTTCATCTTGCTTAACTGAAATCCCTCCCCTCAAGCAACACCATTTGCTTTCTATTTCTATGAGTCTGACTACTATAGATACCTCTTATAAGTGGAATCATAAAGTACTTGTCCTTCTGTGACTGGCTTGTTTCACTTAACATAATGTCCTCAAGATTCATCCATGTTGTGACATACGACAGAATTTCTTTCTTTTAATATGGATTTTTTTTTTTTACTCTCCTGAAACACAATACCTCTGAAGTATTTAGCTTCTGCAAATAAATTTACTTCTAGTCTGAGCACTTCTCATTAACACCTGTAAGAACTAAGCATGTTTTTGTCCAAGATATTAAATTTTATCATTTTCTATTCAAAGTTAAAATAGCAGTCACCCCTCACTAAAGAGATTAAGATGAATTGACACTTTTGTAAGCTCTTTAATAATGGAGAGACCAACAGAGTGTATACTTCCTCATAGGGATTTAATGAGTGCAAAAATCTGGCAATTAAGAGAATAGACAGTTTTTATAGAATCGCTGTGTTTTACATTTGATAATGAAAATATATGTGACTCTTGGATTTTCAGAAAACAATTACAAAGATTCCAGAAAAAAAATGCAGTAAATTAAAGAATATATTGAAAAAAAGAGAGACAGGAAAAGTACATTAAATAGGTAAGAATGGTATGAAATGTATGCTGCAGCTAACATTTCCAGATGTCATCAATTTTCTATTCATGCTTTTTCCATACTTCCAATGCCAACATCTTAATCAGGCCAGGGATTCTGAAAGAAGGGAACAACTTTGTAACCATTGTACTACAATGTTATTATTAACTGTAGAATATGTTTTACTATTGTAACATTACTATTATCTAAATAATTACCACAATTTGGACTTAATCCACAATCCAGTTAATTAAATATTTATTGAAAATCTTCAGTGTACAGAACACAGTATCAGGCACTGTGGAGAGGCTAAAAATGATTGAAGAGACAGTTTCTACTGTTAATAGTTTATGGTTTAGACATATAACATATTTTTATTCTGTGGCTTGAGAGTAATTAATAAATGCATTAACAGGTGTAAAATTATACTGAAATACCTGACTTTCAGCAGTTGATATATTCTAGAAAATGTATACATAAATTAAATTTCCTCAAATTAAATTACTTTTAGAAGAAAACCAGAGACTTAATTAAAACAATACTATTTTGAAAAGTTTGATAAAGTAGAGTTACTCCTTGTTTTGTCTTGTGCATTAATCTATATTTTCACAAATTGATCTTGCTTCAAGTGAGGTACAAGTATACATTAAAAATTGAAACCTAAGTGCTGAGTGGGCACAAAGACACTTGTCAGAAGTAGGATTACTCCAAGAAGATTTTTTTAAATATAGGATTCTTTGTTCAGGTCATAAACAAGTTTGTGAGGGTAGAATGGTTAAAAGACATGCTGTAGAATAACATTAGAAATTAGAGGATCATACAACCATGACCCCAGACAGAATTTGTTCTACAGAGATCAGTAGGCCTGTGGTTGGGGAAAGGTGAGAGTGGGAAAAACTGATCCCTAGTTGTGAGTGTGAATGATCTTCCAGTCTACAAGAGGCCGGGAAGAAGCTGAAATAGTAGGTGAGTCTTCCCCATCCGTGAAGCCAGGAATGTGCAGTACTTATAGCCTACCTGCTTTAAAATCACTAGCCTCAAGAAATAAACACTTCACCATTCAAGACTTATGGGACTGCCATTATGTAGAGAACACCAACAAATGTGCCTCGCCCTAATGAGCTAAAATTGGAAAACAGCAAATCCAAAGGACCTAGAACCAGGGAGATGAATATCACTCAGAACAAGTAGAACACATGCCCATCAAAAGAAAACCATTGGGTAATTTGCCAACTAAACAATTGAGTAGACACATTTAAGGAGAGGAACATCTATTGAGACCCTAATTAGGAAACTAGAAATCAAAAGAACAAATACCTTAAAAAAAAAAAAAAAAAAACAAATACCTAAAGCTCAAAGCCAATATGTAAAGAGAAAGAAATTATGGGGAAAATGTAAGAACCTCCGAAGGTAGATACAAGGTGATTTAATATACAAGTAATGTGTTCCAGAAAGATATCAGGAATAGATGGAAGTGTGGCAATAATCAAGCCAATAATACATAGAGGAAAATTTCCCTGAGCTGGAGAAATATCTAAGCTCACAGACTAAAAGGGCTCATCAAATTCTAGCCAGAATTGGTAATAGAAGACACACATATAAAATTACTGAACTTTGAGTATAAAGAGAAAAATCTAACAAGTTTCCATTCATTCAAGAAATATTTATTAAACATCTACTGTGTCAGTCACTGCTCCACGAATTGGGGAACAGTTCTTCCTTCATGGAGTTGATATACTCAAATCCATTGTCCTCCTCTTTCTCTGTCACACCCTCAGGAAAAGCCCTAAAACTGGACATTTACAGCTCCATCAATTTCCTGCAGTTACCCATACAGTTGAATGTCGCTGGAAAAAAAACATAAGACCATGCTGACAAATTTCACTTAAATTTCATGACCACTAACCTTGAGTGGGTCCCTAATGCTTCCCAATAATTCTACCACATTTTTTCCAATTTAGTTTACATCTCTCCCAGATGACTATTTCACACTTCCAATTTTTTCAAACTTCCAACCACCTTCCTTCCTTCCTTCACTCTCAGCTGATTACCTTCTTCCTCATTAATTAGGAAAATTGAAGCAATCAGAAGATAATTGCTCCTGACATTGTTATGTGATAATTACCTTGATGCAGTGGTGTCTACCAAGCACACTACCAGGAAAACTGTCCAAGAGATCACAGAACAGAAAAGCTCACATGAAAAAAAATTAAGATTTTTTAATCATATGATCTATTAAATTGATTTAAAACAAAACAAGAAGCACAGGAAAAGAAATCTGGCATGTCAGCACACCTAGGATAGGATGTAATTGATTGGATGAACCACACTAGCTGAATCCTTGGTTACATAATGTTCATATGTCCTGTCCCTCTGTTGCATCAACTTTCCCTATGATGGCATGGTTATGAGGACCAGAGATGAGGTTGGAGAAAGGGGAAGGAGGAGGCACGAACAGAAAGCATCTATGGCTTGCTTTACAAGAAAGATGCAGAAGTAAGTGTGTTTGGCTTGGCCAATAGCTGTAGCTCACCAATTACCTTGCTGAACAACTATGGTTTTATCTTTGCTTCTTGGACAGAGCACATGTGGGGTCAGAGAGGAGCTATACTGAGTGCTATCAGTGAATGGCTACTTTAGGGATGACATAGGTGTTAATCCAGATGGTGCATTATGGCACCTTATGATGTGATCTTTCCATTCTTTTCTACCAAAAAGTAACACTCTTGTTTGATCCATCATATATTCCATTTATTCTATCTTTAACATATGTATTTATCTTTAACTTATCTTACTAACATAGTACCTATGTTTAACACATCTTAGAAATTCTACCTATATTTCACAAGCTATTTACTTACTCATAGCTTATACTTACCATATCTCATAGAATTTGTTTGCATCCTGTAAGTTAATTGCTTCCTTATTATTTCATAATTAAAACTGTCAGAACTGTCAAGAGTATGAGATTGCACACTATATTCAAACTCATCAGTTAGTTTTCTGTAATTTATTGTGGCAGAAGATGTGAGATTTCTGGTCAGAGATAAAGGAGAGTTTATTTCCACAACAATGGCAGTAGCCAGATATCATAATTTTCTCACGCCAGTTTCTTGAGCTCCAGTTCCAACAGGGCAATGCAACAAGAGCCAGGTGAAGCCTACGCACATAGTGGATTGTATTAGGAGAGGAAACTCAAGCTTGGAGAACCAAAATCTTTTATAATGGGCTACAAGGAGACCTATCCTTTGCCCCATAGGAAGACATTATCTTTATTATACGGAAGAAGAAATAAATTTGTCCTTTTTTCTGGACAGAGAGCATTATCTCTATTTCAAGGTTGTATGCTATAAAGCCAACCTTGAAAATAATGTCTCTATTCTCAAAATATGCAAAAACAAGAGAGACTCATGGAGAATTATCTCCCTCGAAACAATTTTTATGAGTTTTATTGATCCTGTTTGTTCTTCTCATCCTCTGTAGCAGAACTGAATAGTCTCAGCTAATGCATCAAAACACATATTATACCACCTGCATCTACGTCCTACATCTATGCTTATATATTCTCCCTTTACTCCATAGGCAGAGGTGAACTATTCATGCTCTTATATAAGGCCAGCAACCCCATCCTCAATATTCGTTTATTTACCCAAGGGCTTTATTCCTCTCCTGAATCATAAGTTATTTTCTGCACCTCTGGTTTACCACCATCAGAAGGGACAAATAGTAAATGTTTTAGGCTTTGAGGATCATATGTTTTCTGTTGAAACTACCCAGCTCTGCCATTGTAATATGAAAACAGCCATAGATAATACATAAATCAATGAGCATGGCTGTGTTTTAATAAAATTTTATTTATAATATGTGGCCCACAGGCCATAGCTTGCCAAACCTTATGTGAAATACTTTTTACTATGCCATTTTAAGTCCTCTGTAGTATGTATTTTAAAATATATATATTTAAAGGAATTTTTAAAAATTTTAGTGGCTGCTGTAGGGATTACAACATACATCTTTAATTTATCTCAATCTATTTTAGGTAGATTTAACTTTAGGTTAACACTGACATAATTTTGGTAAAATATAGCCACTTTGCTCCCATATAGCTCTAACTCTTTTCATTCATTCCTGTAGATCCAGGTTAGCATCAGGTGTCATTTTCTTTTACTCTGCAGGACTCCCCTCAGTATTTCTTATAGGTTAGATCTTTTAGTAATTAATTCTCTCAATTTATATTTCCATCTAGAAAGTCTTTATTTTACTTACAATTTTGCAGAATAATTTCTCTGGGTATAGAATTCTTGTTTGATAGCTTTAATTTTTTTTCAGTTCTTTGAATAATTTACTGCCTGCTGGCTTCCATTGTTTCTGATGAGAAGTCTGCAGTTTGTTGTTTCCCTATACAAGATAAGTTGTTTGCTCTTACTGCTTTCAAGGTTTTCTGTATTTCAGCAGTTTGACTGTGATTTGTAGGTGTGGTTCTTTTTGTGTTTATATTACTTGTGGTTCATTGGATCTATAAGTTACATTGCCCTGTTTTTTTGTAATCATATGGCAAATTTTTGGCCATTATTTTATTAAATATTTTTTCTAGTCTTTTTCTTCTCATCTCTCCTTCTAGGATTCTTATTATGCACAATTTGGGATATGTTGTCCTACAGGTGTCTGAATTCTTTCATGTTTATCCTATATTGTTCACTCTGTACTTCAGATTTCTTTTGCATTATGGATGCTTCATATTGAGTTCTAGAAGATACATTTAGTTTTTTTCATAGTTTCTACTTCTCTGTTAAGATGTCTATGTTGAACCATTTTTCTTCAAAATTTTCGTTAATTTTTTGGACTTTTCAAAATTTATTTTATTGAAGTATTGTTGATTTACAATGTGTTAATTTCTGCTATACAGCAAAGTGATTCAGTTATACAAATATATACTTTTTTATATTCTTTTCCATTATCACAGGATACTGAATATAGTTCCCTGTGCTATACAGTAGGACCTTTTTGTTTATCCATTCTGTATATAATAGTATGCATCTGCTAATCCCAAACTCCTAATCCTCCCCTCCCCCCCTCCCCCCTCACCTTTGGCAACCACAGGTCTGTTCTCTATGTCTGTGAGTCTGTTTTTGTTTCATAGATAGTTCATTTGTGTCCTATTTTAGTTAATTTTTTGGACATATTTAAAGCAGCTGCTTCAAAGTCCTCAATTATTAAATCCAACATCTGGGCCCACTCAGAGTCAGTTTCTAATGACTATTTTTTTTCCTGAGCATGGGTTGTACTTTGCTATTTCCTTGCATATCTAGTAATATTTTTGCAAAAATTGGGTATTTAAATAATATAGCAACTTTATATTCTTTTTCATTTTTCTCAGGGCTGTTTTTATTTTAGTAACTACATGGACTTAAATTGTGGATTCTGTCTCCCTCACTGTAGCTACTGATGTTTTCAATTATTTTTCTTTTATATTTAGTCTAGCTTTCAAGGCATCACCCCTTTATCTTCATAGCTTATTGGTCAGCTAATTATTTGGGCAAAGGTTTCATTTAAACATGATGAGCCTGAAAGGCATCCACCCAATGCCAACCTATCTGTGAGTGGGTTCATGAGTTCATTTAAAGGTTTAGACCAAAGCTGTGGGTTCCTTTTATTTTTCCAAACCTAGGACACCTATATTTGCCAGAAAAGCTATTGAGTTTTTACTCCCTCTCCCCCATAATTAAGTTCCCCTTTTTGGCATCAAATTTTCTGGTTTTCATGAGTAGTCTCTGAATGTTAAAATACTATTATTCTCGCTGACCAAACAAATTGGTGGAGAAGTGGGGAGGAGATCTTCCCCAGGCAAGGAGACCATAAACTTATCCCTGCTTTTGTTAAAAGCTCTTGCAGTTTTTCAAGAATAAACACTTCTCAATTTCTTGTTAGACATTGTTAAATTTCCAGTGCCCTAAAATGTTTGTTTTGACTACATTTTCAGTCTTGTATTTTGCAGAGAGAAATCACCAACTTCTTCATACCTCCATAACCAGATGTACCTCTAACATTCTCTTTGACAACTTTAATTAAGATTTTGCCCTCAATACTCCATCAAAATTTGTCTAAGTCACCAATAGTCACCACATTGCTAAATCCAATTTTCAGTCCAAATCTTTCTTGACCCGTAAGCAGCATTTGACATCATTAGTCACTTTCCCTTTCTTGAAACACTTTATTTGATCTCTTGAGCAACAGTCTTCTCTCTGAAAATTCACTTGCATCACTGGTTATTCCTTATCAGTCTTCTTGGTTTACTAATTCTAATCTTCATGACTGTTAAATATTGGGTGACCAGAGGGCTCAGTCCTCAGATTTCTTGTCTTTTTGATCTACCGTCACTGCCTGGATGGTCTCAGCTTGTCTCATGGCTTTAATAGAACCTAGACATTGAAGATCTCCAAATTTTGTCAACTTTCTCTAACCAGGAAAAATAAGGAAAATGAAAAATATAAAACAATAATATAAAATAATTTTTTAAAATAAAGATGATTGCAATAGAATCAAGTATATCAGTCACTATATTAAGTGTGAATAGAGTGACTTCTCCCCTTAAAAGACTCAAATTGGTGGATTAGAAAGAATTTAAAAAACACATCTCACTAAGATGTCTTTTACAAGAAACATTCTTAAAACAAAGTAATAATGAAAGGGTAAAAATAAAGGAATGGGCAAGAGGATGTCAGAAAAATGCTAAAATAACCAAGAGTAACATTATTAAAAAATAAAAAGTAGAATTTAACTTTAAAAGCATCAAGTAGAGTAAAAAGATGGTTAATATAAAAGGTGAAATTTACAAAAAAGATATATCAGTCATATAATTCTTTGCAATGAAAAAGATAAATTTATTAAACAAAACTTGCTATAAATTCAATAAGAAGTTATTTTTTAAATGACTATAGTAAGAGACATCAATATATCTCTTTCAGAGGCAGACATAGTAATAGGCCAAAAATAAGTTAATGCTATATCATAATATTATAATGCCTTTCACTATATATAGCATATATAGAACTTCATCTCCCTCAAATAGAGCTTTTTTCCACACGTCCATTGAATATTTTTTAAAATCATGTATTTGCCCCAAAATACAAAATGTAAGACCTTCAAAAGATACTATGTGCAAGCCACATTTTCTGTCATAATCCAACAAATTTTTTTTAAAGTTACAGGAAGCCCCTTCACTGACGGAGATGGGGGGTGGCAGAGGGGAAGCTTCAGAGCCACAGAAAAGAGCACAGCAACAGGGGTGCAGAGGGCAAAATGGAGAGAACCCACACAGAGGATCAGTGCCGACCAGCATTCACGAACCTGAGACGCTGATCTGCTCACCCGGTGGGGCGGGTGAGGTCTGGGAGCTGAGGCTCTGGCTTTGGAGGGCAGAGCCCAGGGAGAGGACTGGGGTTGGCTGCGTGAACACAGCCTGAAGGGGGCTAGTGCACCACTAGCAGGGAGGGAGTCTGGGAAAAAGTCTGGAACTACTTAAGAGGCAAGAGACCATTGTTTTGGTGTGCGTAAGGAGAGGGGTTTAAAAGCATCACCTAAACGAGTTCCAGAGACGGGTGCAAGCCATGGCTATCAGTGCAGACATCAGAGATGGGCATGAAACACTAAGGATGCAGCTGCAGCCACCAAGAAGACTGTGTGCAAGCACAGGTCACTATCCACACCTCCCCTCCCAGGAGACTGTGCAGCCCGCCACTGCCAGGGTCCCGTGGTACAGGGACAACTTCTCCAGGAGAACACACAGTGTGCCTCAAGCTGTTGCAACGTCACGCCGGCCTCTGCCACCACAGGCTCACCCCGCATTCCATACCCTTCCCTCCCCCTGGCCCGAGTGAGCCAGAGCCCCCGAATCAGCTGCTCCTTTAACCCCGTCCTGTCTGAGCAAAGAACAGATGCCCTCAGGCGACCTATACGTAGAGGTAGGACCAAATCCAAAGCTGAAACCCAGGAGCTGTGTGAAAAAAGAAGAGAAAGGGAAATTTCTCCCAGCAGTGTCAGAAGCAGTGGATTAAATCTCCATAATCAACTTGACGTATCTTGATTCTCTGGAATACCTGAATAGATAATGAATCATCACAAAATAGAGGCAGTGATCTTTGGGAGCAACTGTACACTTGGGGTTTGCTTTCTGAACATAATTTGTTTCTGGTTTTATGTTTATTTTAGTTTAGTATTTAGAGCTTATTATCATTGGTAGATTTCTTTATTGATTTGGTTGCTCTCTTCCTTTTTTTTGTATATAGAGAGATATATTTTTTTTCCTTTTTCTCTTTTTGTGAGTGTGTGTGTATGCTTCTTTGTGGGATTTTGTCTGTATAGCTTTGCTTTTACCATTTGTCTTAGAGTTATGTCTGTCCATTTTTTTCTTTTGTTTGTTTGTTTTTTAGTATAGTTTTACTGTGTGTTATCATTGGTGGATTGTTTCTTTTTTTGGTTTGGTTGCTCTCATCTTTCTCTTTTTTTCTTTAATACTTTTCAACTTTTTAATTTTTAATAATTTTCATTTTTTAGTCTAATAATTTTATTTTATTTTATCTTTTTCTTTCTTTCTTTCTTTTTCCCTTTTCTTCTGAGCCATGTGGCTGACAGGGTCTTCGTGCCCTGGCCAGGTGTCAGACCTGTGCCTCTGAGGTGGGAGAACCGAGCTGGTGACAACGGTCTACCAGAGACCTCCTGGCTCCACATAATATCAAATGGTGAAAAATCCCCCAGAGATCTCCATCTCAACACTAAGACCCAGCTCCGCTCAAAGACCAGTATGCTACAGTGCTGGTCACCCTATGCCAAACAACTAACAAGACAGGAACACAAACCCACCCATTAACAGAGCGGCTGCCTAAAATCATAATAAGGTCCCAGACACTGGAAAAACACACCACCGAATGCAGTTCTGCTCACCAGAAAGACAAGATCCAACCTCATCCACCAGAACACAGGCACCAGTCACCTCCACCAGGAAGCCTACACAGCCAACTGAACAAAACTTACCCACTGGGGGCAGACACCAAAAACAACAGGAACTATGAATCTGCAGCTTGCAAAAAGGAGACCACAAACACAGTAAGTTAAGCAAAATGAGAAGACAGGGAAAGACACATCAGATGCAGGAGCAAGGTAAAAGGCCACCAGAGCAAACAAATGAAGAGGAAATAGGCAGTCTACCTGAAAAAGAATTCAGAGTCATGATAGCAAAGATGAACCAAATTCTTGGAAATAGAATGGAGAAAATACAAGAAACGTTTAACAAAGAACTAGAAGAACTAAAGAGCAAACAAACAATAAGGATCAACAAAATATATGAAATTAAAAATTCTCTAGAAGGAATCAATAGCAAAATAACTGAGGCAGAAGAACGGATAAGTGACCTGGAAAACACAATGGTGGAAATCACTACTGCAGAGCAGAATAAAGAAAAAAGAATGAAAAGATTGAAGACAGTTTCAGAGACCTCTGGGACAACATTAAATGCACCAGCATTCAAATTATTGGGGTCCCAGAAGAAGAAGAGAAAAAGAAAGGACTGAGAAAATATTTGAAGAGATTATAGTTGAAAACTTCCTAACATGGGAAAGGAAAGACTCAAGCAAGTCCAGGAAGCCCAGAGAGTCCCATACAAGATAAATCCAAGGAGAAATGCACCAAGACACATATTAATCACATATAATCAAATCAAATTAATCATAAATTAAATACAAAGAAAAAATATTAAAAGCAGCAAGGGAAAAACAACAAATAACATACAAGGGAATCCCCATAAGGTTAACAGCTAATCCTTCATCAGAAATTCTGCAAAACAAAAGAGAGTGGCAAGACATACATAAAGTGATGAAAGGAAAAAATCTACAACCAAGTTTACTCTACCCAGCAAGGATCTCATTGACATTCGATGGGGAAACTAAAAACCTTACAGACAAGCAAAAGCTAAGATAATTAAGCACCACCAAATCAGCTTTACAGAAAACGTTAAAGGAACTTCTCTAGGCAGGAAACACAAGAGAAAGAAAAGAACTACAATAACTAACCCAAAAAACTTGAGAAAATGGTAATAGGAACATACATATCAATAGCTACCTTAAATGTAAAATTATAAAATTCTCCCACCAAAAGACATAGACTGGCTGAATGGATACAAAGACAAGACCAGTATATACGCTGTTTACAAGAGACCCACTTGAGACTTAGGGACACATACACACTGATAGTGAGGGGATGGAAAAAGTTATTTCATGCAAATGGGAATCAAAAGAAAGCTGGAGTAGCAATTCTCATATCAGACAAAAGAGACTTTAAAACAAAGAATATAAAAAGAGACAAAGAAGAACACTACATAATGATCAAGGGATCAATCCAACAAGAAGATATAAAAATTGTAAATATTTATGCACCCAACATAGGAGCACCACAATACATAAGGCAAATTCTGACAGCCATAAAAGGGGAAATCAACAGTAACACAATCATAGTAGGGGACTTTAACACCCCACTTTCACCAATAGACAGGTAATCCAAAATGAAAATAAATAAGGAAACACAAGCTGTAAATGATGCATTACACAAGATGGACTTAATTGATATTTATAGGACATTCCATCCAAAAACAACAGAATAAACTTTCTTCTCAAGTGCTCATGGAACATTCTCCAGGATAGATCATATCTTGGGTCACAAATCAAGCCTTGGTAAATTTAAGAAAATTGAAATCATATCAAGTATCTTTTTCGACCCCAATGCTATGAGACAAGATATCAATTACAGGAAAAAAATCTGTAAAAAAATTCAAATACATGGAGGCCAAACACTAAACTAATATATAACCAAGAGATCACTGAAGAAATAAAAGTGGAAATAAAAAAATACCTAGAAACAAATGACAATGAAAACACGATGACCAAAAACCTATGGGATGCAGCAAAAGCAATTCTAAGAGGGAACTTTATAGCAATATAGTCCTACCTCAAGAAACAAGAAACATCTCAAATGAACAACTTAACTTACACATAAAGCAATTAGAGAAAGAAGAACAAAAAACCCCCAAAGTTAGCAGAATGAAAGAAATCATAACGATCAGATTAGAAATAAATGAAAAACAAATGCAGTAAATGATAGCAAAGATCAACAAAACTAAAAGTTGTTTCTTTGAGGAGATAAACAAAATTGATAAAACGTTAGCCAGACTCATCAAGAAAAAAAGGGAGAAGACTCCAATCAATACAATTAGAAATGAAAAAGGAGAAGTAACAACTGACACTGCAGAAATACAAAGGATCATGGGAGATTACAGCAAACCACTATAAGCCTGTAAAATGGACAACCTGGAAGAAATGGACAAATTCTTAGAAAAGCACAACATTCTGAGACTGAACCAGGAAGAAATAGAAAATATAAACAGACCCATTAAAAGCACTGAAATTGAGACTGTGATTTAAAATTTTCCAACAAAGAAAAGCCGAGGACCAGAAGGCTTCACAGGCAGCTTTTACTAAACATTTAGAGAAGAGCTAACAACTACCCTTCTCAAACTCTTCCAAAATATAGCAGAGGGAGAAACACTCCCAAACTCATTCTACGAGGCCACCATCAACCTGATACCAAAACCAGACAAAGATGTCACAAAGGAAGAAAACTACAGGGCAATATTATTGATGAACATAGATGCAAAAATCCTCAACAAATTACTAGCAAAGAGTATCCAACAGCACATTAAAAGAATCATACGCCATGATCAAGTGGGGTTTATCCCAGGAATGCAAGGATTCTACAATATATGCAAATCAATCATTGTGATAAACCATATTAACAAACTGAAGGAGAAAAAAACATATGATCATCTCAATAGATGCAGAAAAATCTTTCAACAAAATTCAACACTGATTTATGATAAAAACTCTCCAGAGAATAGACACAGAAGGAACTTACCTCAACATAATAAAGGACATATATGAGAAACCAACAGCTAACATCATTCTTGATGGTGAAAAAATAAAACCATTTCCTCTAAGATCAGGAACAAGACAAGGTTGCCCACTCTCACCACTATTATTCAACATAGTTTTGGAATTTTTAGCCACAGCAATCAGAGAAGTAAAAGAAATAAAAGGAATCCAAATTAGAAAAGAAGTAAAACTGTCACTGTTTGCAAATGACAAGATACTATACATAGAGAATCCTAAAGATGCTACCAGAAAACTACTAGAGCTAATCAATGAATTTGGTAAAGTAGCAAGATACAAAATTAATGCACAGAAATCTCTTGCATTCCTATACACTAATGATGAAAAATATGAAAGAGAAATTAAGAAAACACACCCATTTACCATTGCAACAAAAAGAATAAAATACCTAGGAATAAACCTACCTAAGGAGACAAAAGACCTGTAGGCAGAAAACTATAAGACACTGATGAAAGAAATAAAAGCTGATACAAACAGAAGGAGAGACATACCATGTTATTGGGTTGACTATACTACCAAAGCAATCTACAGATTCTGTAGATTCTGTCAAACTATCAATGGCATGTTTCACAGAATTAGAACAAAAAATTTCACAATTTGTATGGAAACACAAATACCCTGAATAGCAAAGCAATCTTGAGAAAGAAAAACAGAGCTGGAAGAATCAGGCTTCCTGACTTCAGACTATACTACAAAGCTACAGTAATTAAGACAGTATTGTTCAGGCACAAAAAACAGAAATATAGATCAATGGAACCAGATAAAAAGCCCAGAGATAAACCCAGGCACATATGGTCACCTTATTTTTTATAAAGGAGGCAAGAATATACAATGGATAAAAGACAGCCTCTTTAATAAGTGGTTCAGGGAAAACTGGACAACTACATGTAAGAGAATGAAATTAGAACACTCCCAAACACCATACACAAAAATAAGCTCAAAATGGATTAAAGACCTAAATGGAAGGCCAGACACTAAAAAACTCTTAGAGGAAAACATAGGAAGAACACTCTCTGATATAAATCACAGCAAGACCCTTTTGAACCCACCTCCTAGAGAAATGGAAATAAAAAGAAAAATAAAAAAATAGGACCTAATGAAACTTAAAAACCTTTACACAGCAAATGAAACCATAAAAAAGACAAAAAGACAACCCTCAGAATGGGAGAAAATGTTTGCAAACGAAGCAACTGACAAAGGATTAATCTCCAAAATTTACAAGCAGCTCATACAGCTCAATATCAAAAAAACAAACAACCCAATCCAAAAATGGGCAGAAGACCTAAAGAGACATTTCTCCAAAGAAGATATACAGATTGCCAACAAACACATGAAAGAATGCTCAACGTTACTAATCATTAGAGAAATGCAAATCAAAACTACAATGGGGTATGACCTCACACCAGTCAGAATGGCCATCATCTAAAAATCTACAAACAATAAATGCTAGAGAGGGTGTGGAAAAAAGGGAACCCTCTTGGACTGTTGGTGGAAATGTACATTAATACCGCCACTATGGAGAACAGTAAGGAGGTTCCTTACAAAACTAAAAATAGAACTACTATATGACCTAGCAATCCCACTACTGGGCATGTATCCTGAGAAAACCATAATTCAAAAAGAGCCATGTACCACAATGTTCATTGCAGCTCTATTTACAGTAGCCAGGACATTGTAGCAACATAACTGTCCATCAACAGATGAGTGGGTAAAGAAGATATGTCACATGTATACAATGGAATATTACTCAGCCATAAAAAGAAATGAAATTGAGTTATTTGTAGTGAGGTGGTTGAACCTAGAGTCTGTCATACAGAGTGAAGTAAGTCAGAAAGAGGAAAACAAATACTGTATGCTAACACATATATATGGAATCTAAAAAAAAAATGGTTCTGAAGAGCCTAAGGGCAGAATAGGAATAAAGACACAGATGTAGAGAATGGACTTACACGGAGAGGGGTAAGGGTAAGCTGGGACAAAGTGAGAGAGTGGCATGGACATATATACACTACCAAATGTAAAACAGATAGCTAGTGGGAAGAAGCTGCATAGCACAGGGAGTTCAGCTCAGTGCTTTGTGACCACCTAGAAGGGTGGGATAGTGAGGATGGAAGGGAGATGCAAGAGGGAGGGGATATGATGATATATGTATATGTATAGCTGTTTTACTTTGTTATTAAGCAGAAACTAACACACCATTGTAAAGCAATTATACTCCAATAAAGATGTTAAAAAAATAGTTATAAAATTATTGCCAAAAACAAAAAATGTTAAATATATAGGAATTAGAAAAATCAACTGTAAATGATGTTTGGTTCACAAAGGCCATCAAAATTGAAATTAAACCCATATGGAATAAACTAAAATGGAAAACATTTCTATCAAAACCTATGGGATACCGAGGTCTCTATACTTAGAAGAAAATAAACAGACTTAAATGTCTTTATATTAAAAAGGAAATATGAAAATATATGATCTTATTTCTCATTAAATTATTTGAGAGAACTACAAGATCAACCTTGCAGGAAGTAGGAATTAATAGACAAGCTGAAATCAGTAAGTTGGAAAGTAAAATATATGAACAAATGAATATAAAATCTTTTTAGAAAAAATCAATAAAATAGTTATCTATCTCAAATGCATGGTTAAGGAAGAAAGAGCAAATGCACAATATTAGAATTATAAATGAAATTTAACCACAGATACTGAAGAGATTAATATATCAAAATTCTCCTCTGAAGAGAATTCAACACACAATTCCAAGACCAAAATTTTCAAACCTAGAGAAAAATTGATGATCTTCTAACAAAACATAATCTCTAAAAATTAACCCAAATGTATTGGAAACCTTAATAACCTAATTATGATAAAGCGATTGAAAGTGTGGTTCAAGAACGATCATTGTAAAAGCAGGAGCAGATTGATTCAAAGTTGAATTTGTCAAATCTTTAATGTACAGATCGTTTCAAATTTATTTAAACTATTTCCAGAGAAAAAGTGAAAAAAATTCCAATTCATTTTATGTAGACAGCATAAGTTTATTACCATGACTATGAAAAGGGTATTAAAATAAACCTTATAAACCAATATGAATATAGATGAAAACATTCTAAATATTTTAACATATGAGAAAATACAATTGATATATCATATTGTAATACACTGTAGCCAATTAATGTTCCAAAGATGCAAAGCGTTTTTTATCAGGAAATCTATCTACATAATCCATTTAATTAATAAATTAAGGGAGAAAAGCAGTAGTATTTTATCCACAAATGCTAAAAACTTATTCAATAACGTTCAGTAGCCATTTCTAGTAAGTTATCTAAATAAGATAGTAATTGAAGAAAATTACTTAAATATAATAAATACTATCAAAAACCTCAAATGAGGGCTTCCCTGGTGGCGCAGTGGTTGAGAATCCACCTGCCAATGCAGGGGACACGGGTTCGTGCCCCGGTCCGGGAAGATCCCACATACCACGGAGCAGCTGGGCCCATGAGCCATGGCCATGGAGCCTGTGCGTCCGGAGTCAGTGCTCCGCAATGGGAGAGGCCACAACAGTGAGAGACCCACGTACCACAAAAAAAAGAAAAAAGAAAAAAAAACTCAAATGAAAATTGTCTCAAACAGTCAAATCTTAAAGTCAATACAATTAAAATCAGTAAGTTTTTATTATTATTTTCAGCATTGATTTGGATGTTCTTGGATAAGACAAAAAACTGGTATAAATATCAGAAAAGAGATAAAAAGATTGCATGATAGTTTATCTGTAAAACTACATATACTCTATAGAAATAAAACTAAGAAGAGAATTTGATGAGTTGCTTGAGTAATACATAAATATACAAATATTAACTGCTGTTTGTTATTCTAGCAGTAAGAATGTAGAACAGTCAATGGAAAAAATATTTTACTCACTATAGTGAAAAAACTAAATAAATGGAAATAAAAGCAAAGTCAAAGAACCTATATGGAGAAAATGATAAACACAGAAGAATTTAAAACAAGGTCTGAACGAATATAATAAAACTATCAGTTATCCCAAAACTAATCTCTCAAATCAATACAATTGCAATTAGAATCCCAAGAATGTTTTTGTTTCATAATTGCATGAAATGATCTTAAAATTTATATTGAAGATTAAATGACAAAGTATAGTTAAAAATTATGAAAAAATAGGTTGGTTGATCCTTGCTTTATAATATACTGTAAATCCTCTTTAATAAAATCAGTATGGTATTGGTATAGTCATATGCAAGTAGATCAATAAAACACAAGGAAGAAAACTGAAATAGATTCCAATATATATGAGAATGTAAAATATGACAAAGGTAATATTTTAATCCTTTGAGCAAATGCTGGATTCTTTTCCATAAAAGTCACTGGCATAAAAATATCTAAAAGAAAACAAACTTAAAACCTTCAGTTAAGACATGAACAAAAACATTAATGAGCTTCAGATTGATTCAAGATTTAAATGTGGATAAAACAATAAAAGTCATATAAGAACACACAGGAGTTTAACTATAAAATCTGGGGCCCAGAGAAATGATCAGCTTCTTAACCCAAACTGGAAACTCAGGAGTTTTAAATGAAAAAAAAAAGGAGACATATTAGACTATATAAAAATGTAATGCCAAGCTAGGAGGAACCAAGATGGCAGAGTAGAAGGAAATGCTCTCACTCCCTCTTCTGAGAACACCAGAATCACAACTAGCTGCTGGACAATCATCAACAGGAAGACACTGGAACTCACCAAAAAAGATACCCCACATACAAAGACAAAGGAGAAGCTACAGTGAGACTGTAAGAAGGGTGCAATCACAGTAAAATCAAATCCCATAACTGCTGGGTGGGTGACTCACAGACTGGAGAACACATACCACAGGAGTCCACTCACTGGAGTGAAGGTTCTGAGCCCCACCTCAGGATTCCCAACCTGTGGGTCTGGCAACAGGAGGAGGAATTCCTAGAGAATCAGATATTGAAGCCTACTGGGATTTGATTACAGGACTTCGACAGGACTGGGGGAAACAGAGACTCCAGTCTTGGAGGGCACACACAAAGTAGTGTGTGCATCAGGACCCAGGGGAAGGAGCAGTGACCCCAGGGGAGACTGAGCCAGACCTACCTGCTAGTGTTGGAGGGTCTCCTGCAGAGGTGGGCATTGGCTGTGGCTCACCATAGGGACAAAGACACTGGCAGCGGGGTTCGGAAAATACTCCTTGGCAGGAGCCCTCCCAGAGTCCGTCATTAGCCCCACCAAAGAGCCCAGGTAGGCTCCAGTGTTGGGTTGCCTCAGGCCAAACAACCAACAGTGAGGGAACACCGCCCCACCCATCAGCAGTCAAGCATAGCCTCATCCACCAGAGGGCAGGCAGCAGAAGCAAGAAGAACTACAATCCTGCAGCCTGTGGAACAAAAACCACGTTCACAGAAAGATAGACAAGATGAAAAGGGAGAAGGCTATGTACCAGATGAAGGAACAAGATAAAACCCCAGAAAAACAACTAAATGAAGTGGAGATATGCAACCTTCCAGAAAAAGAATTCAGAATAATGAGAGTGAAGATGATCCAGGACCTCAGAAAAATAATGGAGGCAAAGATTGAGAAGATGCAAGAACTGTTCTACAAAGATATAGAAGACTTAAAGAACAAGCAAACAGAGATGAACAATATAATAACTGAAATTTTAAAATCCGCTAGAAGGAATCAATAGCAGAATAACTGAGGCAGACGAACGAATAAGTGACCTGTGAAGACAGAATGGTGAAATTCACTGCTGTGGAACAGAATAAAGAAAAAAGAATGAAAAGAAATGAAGACAGCCTAAGAGACATGTGGAACAATATTAAAGATAACAACATTCGCATTATAGGGGTCCCAAAAGGAGAAGAGAGAGAGAAAGGATCTGAAAAATTATTTGAAGAGATTAGAGTCGAAAAGTTCCCTAACATGGGAAAGGAAATAGCCACCCAAGTCCAGGAAATGCAGAGAGTCCCTTACAGGATAAACCCAAGTAGAAACATGCCGAGACACATAGTAATAAAATTGACAAAAATTAAAGACAAAGAAAAATTATTGAAAGCAGCAAGGGAAAAATGACAAAAACATACGATGGAACTCCCATAAGGTTAAGAGCTGATTTCTCTGCAGAAACCTTACAAGCCAGAAGGGAGTGGCATGATATACTTAAAGTGCTGTAAGGGAAGAGCCTACAACCAAGATTACTCTACCCGGCAAGGATCTCATGCAGATTCAATGGAGAAATCAAAAGCTTTACAGACACGTAAAAGCTAAGAAAACTCAGCGCCACCAAACCAACTGTACAACAAATGCTAAAGTAACTTCTCTAAGTTACTTGGGAATCACAAGAGAAGAAAAAGACCTACAAAAACAAACCCAAAACAATTGAGAAAATAGTCATAGGGACATACATATTGAGAATTACCTTAAATGAGAATGGATTAAATGCTCCAACCAAAAGACACAGGCTCACTGAATGGATACAAAAACAAGACCCATATGGGCTTCCCTGGTGGTGCAGTGACTGAGGGTCTGCCTGCCATTGCAGGGGACACAGGTTCATGCCCAAATAAAATAGACTTTAAAATAAAGAATGTTACAAGAGACAAGGAAGGACACTACATAATGATCAAGGGATCAATCCAAGAAGAAGATATAACAATTATAAATGTATATGCACCCAACATAGGAGCACCTCAATACATAAGGCAACTGCTAACAGCTATAAAAGAGGAAATCGACAGTAGCGCAATAATAGTGGGGGACTTAACACCTCACTTACACCAATGGACAGATCATGCAAACAGAAAATTAATATGGAAACACAAGCTTAAAATGACACAATAGACCAGATAGATTTAATTGATATTTATAGGATATTCCATCCAAAAACAGCAGATTACACTTTACTTCACAGAAATACAAAGAAACCTAAGAGACTACTACAAGCAACTCTATGCCAATAAAATGGACAACCTGGAAGAAATGGACAAATTCTTAGAAAGGTATAATCTTCCAAGACTGAACCAGGAAGAAACAGAAAATATGAACAGACCAATCACAAAAAAATGAAATTGAAACTGTGATTAAAAATCTTCCAACAAACAAAAGTCCAGGACCACATGGCTTCACAGGTGAATTCTATCAAACATTTAGAGAAGAGCTAATACCCATCCTTCTCAAACTCTTCCAAAATATTGCAGAGGAAGGAACACTCCCAAACTCATTCTTTGAGGCCACCATCACCAATACCAAAAGCAGACAAAGATACTATAAAAAAAGAAAATTCCAGACCAACATCACTGATGAATATAGATGTAAAAATCCCCAACAAAATACTAGCAAACAGAATCCAACAACACATTAAAAGGATCATACACCATGATCAAGTGGGATTTATCACAGGGATGCAAGGATTCTCGAATATATGCAAGTCAATCAAAGTGACACACCATATTAACAAATTGAAGAATAAAAACCATATGATGATCTCAATAATGCAGAAAAAGCTTTTGACAAAATTCAACATTCATTTATGATAAAAACTCTCCAGAAAGTGCGCATAGAGGAATCAACCTCAACATAATGAAGGCCATATATGACAAACCTGCAGCAAACATCATTCTGAAAGGTGAAAAATTGAAAGCATTTCCTCTAAGATCAGGAACAAGACAAGGATGTGCAACAAAAAGAATAAACTACCTAGGAATAAACCTACCTAGGGAGACAAGAGACCTGTATGCAGGAAAGTATAAGACACTGATGAAATAAATTAAAGATGATACCAACAGATGGAGAGATATACCATGTTTTTGGATTGGAAGAATCAATATTGTGAAAATGACTATACTACCCAAAGCAATCTACAGATTCAATGCAATCCCTATCAAATTACCAATGACATTTCTTATGGAACTAGAACAAAAAATCTTAAAATATGTATGGAGACACAAAAGACCCAGAATACCCAAAGCAGTCTTGAGGGAAAAAAATGGAGCTGGAGGAATCAGATTCCCTGACTTCAGACTATAATACAAAACTACAGTAATCAAGACAATATGGTACTGGCACAAAAACAGAAACATAGATCAATGGAACATGATAGAAAGCCCAGAGATAAACCCACACACCTATGGTCAACTAATCTATGACAAAGGAGGTGAGGATATACAATGGAGAAAAGACTGTCTCTTCAGCAAGTGGTGCTGGGAAAACTATACAGTTACATGTAAAAGAATGAAATTAGAACACTCCCTAACACCATACACAAAAATAAACTCAAAATGGATTAGACACCTAAATGTAAGACCAGACA
>NC_041234.1:73946026-73970196 GCF_002837175.3 Physeter macrocephalus | reverse complement strand
ACCTGTATGCAGAAAACTATAAGACACTGATGAAAGAAATTAAAGATGATATCAACTGATGGAGAGATATACCATGTTTTTGGATTGGAAGAATCAATATTGTGAAAATGACTATACTACCCAAAGCAATCTACAGATTCAATGCAATCCCTATCAAATTACCAATGACATTTCTTATGGAACTAGAACAAAAAATCTTAAAATATGTATGGAGACACAAAAGACCCAGAATACCCAAAGCAGTCTTGAGGGAAAAAAATGGAGCTGGAGGAATCAGATTCCCTGACTTCAGACTATAATACAAAACTACAGTAATCAAGACAATATGGTACTGGCACAAAAACAGAAACATAGATCAATGGAACATGATAGAAAGCCCAGAGATAAACCCACACACCTATGGTCAACTAATCTATGACAAAGGAGGTGAGGATATACAATGGAGAAAAGACTGTCTCTTCAGCAAGTGGTGCTGGGAAAACTATACAGTTACATGTAAAAGAATGAAATTAGAACACTCCCTAACACCATACACAAAAATAAACTCAAAATGGATTAGACACCTAAATGTAAGACCAGACACTACAAAACTCTTAGAGGAAAACATAGGAAGAACACTCTTTGACATAAATCACAGCAAGATCTTTTTTTGATCCACCTCCGAGAGTAATGGAAATAAAAATAAACAAATGGGACTTAATGAAACTTCAAAGCTTTTGCACAGCAATGGAAACCACAAACAAGACAGAAAGACAACCCTCAGAATGGGAGAAAATTTTTGCAAATGAATAAATGGACAAAAGATTAATCTCCAAAATATATAAACAGTTCATGCAGCTTAACATCAAGGAAACAAGCAAACCAATCCAAAAATGGGTGGAAGACCTAAATAGACATTTCTCCAAAGAAGACATACAAATGGCCAAGAAGCACATGAAAAGCTGCTCAACGTCACTAATTATTAGAGAAATGCAAATCAAAACTGCAATGAGGTATCACCTCACTCCAGTTAGAATGGGCATCATCAGAAAATCTACAAACAACAAATGCTGAAGAGGGTGTGGAGAAAAGGGGACCCTCTTGCACTGTTGGTGGGAATTTTAATTGATACAGCCACTATGGAGAACATTATGGAGGTTCCTTAAAAAACTAAAAATAGAATTACCATATGACCCAGCAATCCCACTACTGGGCATATACCCAGAGAAAACCATAAATCAAATTGACACATGCACGCCAATATTCATTGCAGTACTATTTACAATAGCCAGGTTATGGAAGCAACCTAAATGCCCATTGACCAATGAATGGGTAAAGAAGTTGTGGTACATATATACAATGGAATATTACTCAGCCATAAAAAGGAACGAAATTGGGTCATTTGTTGAGACGTGGATGGATCTAGAGACTGTTATACAGAGTGAAGTATGTCAGAAAGAGAAAAACAAATATCATATGTTAACGCATGTATGTGGAACCTCGAAAAATGGTACAGATTAACCAGTGTGCAGGGCAGAAGTTGAGACACAGATGTAGACAACAAACGTATGGACACCAAAGGGGGAAAGCAACGGTGTTATGGGGATGGTGGTGTGATGAATTGGGTGATTGGGATTGAAATGTATACACTGATGTGTATAAAATTGATGACTAATAAGAACCTGCTGTATAAAAAAATAAATAAAATTAAATTTAAAAAACAAAAAAACAACTAATGCTAAACTTTCTGTGGGTTATTTGTATGGAAATATGTTAATATAAATGTTTCAGACATTACATGAAATTCCTAAAAATCTTATATGCTCTGTTATAATGTTATAAGTCATAATTCTAGTTATTATTTTAAAGTGTATGTCTCAGAAATAACTAAATTTCCTTGTCAATTGCATTATTATGAACTTTCATCAAATATTTAACCATGGTCAGTTTTAAGTCTTTTGTCATTTACAGACAGTTCTGGGTGTACTCTGATGCTTTTGCAAAAATGTTCCTATAAAAGGGTTTCATCTTCAAGGAATTCATGGAAAAGACTCTGACAAGCACAGGTTTCTGGTAACTGACTATACTGCTGAACTGAATGAATAAGCATTTTTAGAACTCTAATGGAAAACTGATGAATTCATAGAAGTGCCAACAAAAGATCAAGAAGAAAAAAATTAATTACATGGGACTGAGTGAACTGATGAGGATGATTATAATTTTTGTTACTTTCTGTTTGAATAAAAAAAAATGTAATGTCATGGAAAGACAGTGATAACATATATCTATAATTTAGATATGGGGGAAAAGCTGTTCTCATAGATTGCTGGAGAAATTATGCATTAATTGATGAAGCTTTTCTGGAAGCATTGTTGATATCCACTTCAATCTAGAAATCTCAATTTTAGGAAATATAAACACAAAAATAAAAACACCAATATATGAGGATTATATACAAGAGAGTGTGTGTGTGTGTGTGTGTGTGTGTGTGTGTGTGTGTATTACAGCATTGCTCATAATGGCAAAAAATGAAAAATCGATGAATGTCTTTCAGTAGGTGCACTAGTGGATAAATCATGCTGCAGCTTCAAAATAGAATCTTCTGCAGACATTAAAAAAGAATTAATCAGTTCTACACCAGCTTTCTTTGAGGAATTTCCATAAGTTATATTTGAATAAGAAAACTAAATGCAGAAAATATCTGGGGGTAGGAAAAAGGAACCTGCATTTTACAATTGCTCAACAAAGTTTGAGAATTTTTCATAATTTATGTACATGAAAATCTACTCCACGTGGTGAAATAAGAATAGACCAAATCTTGTACATAAATAGTTTCTCTGCACTTTTTAACCTAAACAAATGCATCCTACTTTGATGCTGTTAATCTTTTAGAAATCCAGACCAAAATTCCTTTGATGGGCATTCAGCTTTTAACAGCTCCTTATCTCTTCTCTTAAAATAGCCATATGCCAAAGGGTCAGGTGGCACTTTTGCAGGGAAGCATGTTCAGACACAATACTGAGTGGAATACTCTTGTGTACTCCCCTATTTGGATCCTTCTTTAGTGTCAAGTGTTAGACTGTATACGCAGTCAGCCTTCCAGTGCTGTGATTCTTGATAATTATTAGATCTCTTTCTGCAGGTCGTAAATAAATTCTCACCATCCCTACCCTGCCACACACAAAATAAACTCACACAGTATTCAGTATAGCATTGAGCCATAGGAAGTATTTTAAAAGCCTACCTATGTCATTCATTCCTTTAATAAATTTTTACTTAGCACTGGTTTTATACAAATATTATAGTAGTTTCTCTGAGTATGTAATGATGAAAAAACAGACATGGTTCCTGGCCTCCTGAATCTTAAAGTCTAGTGGAAAAAACAGGTAATAAATATGTATAATTATTATATGTAAATAAATTTCATAATGCTTTGATTCTTAGACATACTTTTTTTTATACCTCTGAAATCTAGATGTAACTTATAATTGATGGAGTATCATAACTTAATTGGCAGCATCCTTAGTTTGTTTTTAGTGATCCATAAAATAATGGTGTATCTTACAATTGATGGCATCTGAGATTCAATGAAAGAAGACATGTATTCACAAACTGAGTTACATATTGTGAATTCTTGAAAAACCGAGAAAAGTGAGAGATGATGGACCTACTGAGGAAGGATCAGGCAATGTTTTATTTTATATTTCTTTTGCTTGAATTGATCTTCATCAACTTCTGCTACACTCTTACTAATGTTTCTCATCCTCAGAACTTTTAATCCAGTCCATTAAAAAAACTAGGAGCATATAAGACTTGTTGCTTGTTTTCAAATATTACCTTAAAGTTTATCAGCTACGATACATCCTGACCTATGGTAGTGGAGGTGGCGATGTAAATAAATGGAACAATTTGTAAAGAACTTAGGTCATAGAGTCGAAAGAACAGACAGAATATGAGAGATGAGGGGTTCTGATATGGATTGATTGATATGAAACCACTGTGACATATGAAAACAACTACTGATTAAGATTTACTAGAATAACAGAAACTAATTTTTCAGAGTAATTTTAAATGGCACAATTGTCAAATTTATGTTCTTTAAAACAGAAACTAAGACTTTTAACTTGATAAACTCACATATCACATAGAATAATGTTGTGAACAAGGTAAGTATGTTTTAGACATACATAAAACAAGCAAAAGTGGCCAACATGCCTGAACAATCCATAATTTGGATCAGTTATTTAATCCACATGACTAATTAGTACCATTGATGGTAACTAGAAAGAATTATTTATTTAATATGGCTTTTAAACCAGAAAATCTCAAATCCAGTGAGAAGAATTATGTTTCTTCAGCTTCAAACAATGCAAAAAATTGTTTTAAATATCTAAAGGCAAAAATGTATTTTATTGCTGAAGAAATAGAATTACTAAAGTGTGTTTATAATAATAAAACCAGATAAACTTTTTTGAAAGAACTGTCATCTATTGGGGATTATATTATCACTGTGTTGATACAGTATCTAATGTTTTGGAACAAAAAATAAATCCTTTCTAGTTATATAATGAATGTTTTTCAAGATTTTTTAATCTCATTTATTATGTCCATGATATTAGGAAGTGGCTAAGATTTTATTCCTAATTTTATAGATGCAGAAAGCATCTGTGATACATAACAAGAAACTCACATGAGCTAGCATGTGTATGTTGCCATTGAAGATGTTGGATGACCACCTGGTGAGGATGCTGTAGAGAAGATTTTAGCACTGGGCTAGTGATTAACCTATATCATAGAAATTCCTTTTACAACTCTGAGATTCTATGAATATCAAGAGCAGAAATGTAGCTCTCCATTGGACTTAAATTTTACCTGTGCACCCTTGTCTAGAGTTAAGAACTTGGGAACCAAAATTACACCACATGGGTTCAAATCCTGACTCCACCAGTTTATTACCTTATAACTTCAGGTATCTGTTTCAAAGTTTCATAAAACAGAGATTAATGCAAAGAGTTGTTGTGAGTATCAAATAATATATGTAATGCATCTAGCAAAGAGCTGGATACATAGTAGATACAAAATAAATGTCAATTTTTTTATTACTATTATTCACCAGGTGATACAGGAAATTAGAAATATTTAACTTACACATCCATGGGGCAACATAGCACCAAGTCACTGTCAGATATAGACGGACTTGAACCCTAGCTCTAGTTGAGCATCAGTTCTCTCACGTGTAACATAGAAGAAAAACATTTTTTCTCATGTGGTTTTGTTTTGTATAGTTTGAATGAAGTAAGGTATGATAAAGCAGATGACATGTTTTTATTTTACATAATGAAATCAAATATTGGTTATTTGGATACACTTGGAACATTTTTTCTTTTCATCAGAATGCTTGTCTCTGATGAGATATATATCCTTAGTTTTAAGTTCTCATGGAACTATCATCTTTGCATTGTTAGTCCTCAAAATAAAAACTCTAGAAAATATGCTGGTTAAGCTTACAACAGACTAGCTCTGAGCAATATTGTGCCTTTGACTGCAAGCAGAAACAAATGTGAAATCACAAATTGCATGGTCAATTTCTACCCTGAGCTTCCTTCTAGTGTTTGCTATATGGGTAAACACTCAATTGGAGAACCTTGACCACATAAATGATATATTCTAAATTATGAGAATCATAGCCTTACCTGTCTATTCAACAGACTGTTTCTTTAAATATAGAGAAAAACAGGGTTGACGGTGCTACAGTATTCATAACTAAAGAACTGATTCACTGTACCATAGTCTGACTTCAGGCAGAATGATAACCAAGATTATCATTTCTCAGGGCAAGACATGGCCCAATTAAAAAGAAATCTAAATTATTAAAAAGCACTGAAATAGCATATGTCATTGTCCAAAACATGTACCAAATTTTAAAAGCTCATGTTTTAACTGATAAATCAGTGAGCATGAAGTATAATTTCCTTAGTTTAAGTGTATATATATTCCTTGTGATGTGCTGTATTTATTTCCTATGTACTATAATCCCTGAATGCAGTTAGTGTATCAATTTTGAGTTTTCCTCAAGCTGCAAGTAACACTAATTACTGAGCAGGCAGTTTGACATCTGCATTGAATATATCTGTATTCATAAAACATAATTATCTTTGGAAGTTGAACAATATGTTCTTATTAATGAATGCCAATATATGAGCTTTATATTATTTTAGATGTATTTTAGATGTAGTTGCATTTTACTCTATACCCCAAAAAATGTATTCAGAGTTTCTTCTCTAATTTTCTAGAGTAAACCCTGTCTATTGAATACAACATGATGTCAATGTATTTCCTTGGTCAAATAATTAAAGGAACCTTGAAATTTTTAGGCACCAAACCAAAAAACAAATATCATAGCAAACACAGAAAATACAAGTAAGTCAAGTTTTAAACAGATGTATGTGTTTTCCTTTTTGGATAAGGATAAACATTTATAGTCTTTCTGTAAAGTACATTTGAATTGCTGTTTTTCCTCCCTGCTGACAAAATAGATTAGTCTAGATGATTTCTGTCCATAAAAGGTTTTATACTTTTGACTCAGTAATTTAACTCCTACCAAATTACCCTTTTTACCAAGATTCTCCTTGTCAAATTTAGAGAGAAATTTGCATTTGTCATTTTGGTTCTTTCTCACTTTACTGTTCCCCTATCATTTGCCCTATTCCTAACTCTTTCCTTAGGAAACAGAATGCAGTAGTAAAGAGGTTTTTCCTTCCTGTGCCTACCAGCAATTTCTACCTGCAGATAAAGTGAAATGTGTTTTAAAATAATGCTGATATGTTCAAATAAGAGAAAGAAGGCAAGTTAGACTCAATGTAATCCAACATCTTTTCTGTTGGTTGCATTTTTAGAGCCAGTATTCCTAGCACATATCTGCTTTTAACAATAGGTGCAAATAAGGCTTATCAGGATACTGCAGTGAAATTTAAACAAAAGATATTTAACACTGTGACATGTGTTGTATTTAAATTACTCATTTGAAGCATGTCTTTTGGTTTAAAATCATGGGGCTAATCAGAAGCCCAGTAAACCTTTGAGGCTTTCCCTTACCACCTGCACACTGTTTCCTTATGGCCACAAAATAGATCAAAGAGTCAGTAGGGTCAAGCTGAAGTACGACATCAAAGTCATGGAGGGCCTTAGTTTAGTGGGGGAAGGCCCTGCTTCCCCATACTCTGTGTCTAGCTTATTGGATATTTATTAAAGCCACAACCGAGGCAGAGCCTCTCTAGGGAAGAGACATGACCATTCTTCATCTTAGTGTCCCCCTGTGCCTATTACAGTATGTGTCACATAGAAGATGATGTAAAGAACAAATGAATGATGAACAAGTAAATAAATTTCTAATCAGCCATGAGGGTGTTCTATATGCCCAATTTTTTTTTTTTTTTTTTTTTTTTAGCATTTACTGAGAGAATAGCCAGGGAGGTGGTTAGAATACCACCAGATCAGTGTTCCTCTCTTGGTGAATCAATCCTTTGCCTCTTCTGAGCTTGCAGGGTGCATAAATACATCTTAATACAAATTGCAAAGATCAAAAAGGAAATTTTCATATTAGTGCTCATAAGTCATAGTCTACACAGGTGTTGGGGCATTTATATATGGTGGTGCTCTAAAATATACTTGTTAGATATCACCAACCCATTCAAAGAAGCACAAATTCAAAGAAAAGTACTTAAATTAATGTTTCTTAGTGAAGCCAAATCAAATGGCAATGCAATGCACTGGATTGGGTGATCTAGCACCATACTGTCCAGAGGCTAAAATTAAACAACCTAACTAATTAAGATCTCTCTTTTCTCTCTTCTGCCCACCCAAAGGCTAATCAATTTGGCAGATATTCAGTGGTTCTGACTCTTTTGCTCATATTATATAGACATAGCCATAGACTAAACTGGCCCAGGCAGCTTTGAAATGCTCACTCAGCACGTACTTTCTACATGCTCTGCTTTAAGCCACAATTTAATGAAAAGAGAATATATTTCAAGTTGTTCTCTGTTTTAGTAGTTATCTGTTAAAAACTCAGGTTAATGCACACACATGAATAATAGGTATCCAATTTTTCTCTATTAGACTTTGGAAAACGTTATTAACGTGCTTTATGGCACATATTAAATTTTAATTCTTTTCCTTTTTTTTCTTCAAATGAATCATAATCTACAGTACATTCACAACTTTTGTGTTTTGACAGATTAATTACATTTGCCATATCTGGTAGCCTGGTGGCAGGGGTAAAAAGCCTCAAATTAAGCAGCCCTGGAATAATTCTACTCTTTAAAGGATGTGTTTTAACAAAACATGATCATGATTAAAAATGCTAAGATGCTGAAAATAGTGTGGGTTACAGAAAGATAAGACTCAGAATTTATCTCAGAGGAAGAGTTACATAATGAGAGGTTATAGCAGATATTTGATTAGTGGGCTATGGAAACAACAAATCCTGAATGGAAATTTACACATACCTACTGTTTGTAGTACTTTCTCAAATGGATGCACATTATACTGTTCAGAAAAAAAAAAAGCATTCTCTGATTGCAGATAAGCATACAAAGTTTTCCCTCTAATTTTCAGAGGGAAATTATATTCTTATTCTCCTGGCTGCTATAGACATGGTTTCTAGGGACCCAAGAACACATCTTACTAAATTCATTACTCATACAGAAGGGATAGAGTTATGATTCTTTTCAATGCCATTGTCACTGAATTGCTAATTTGTCTGAATAATAAAAAGTTAAATGCAATGTTGGAATAGATGACTTTTCAGGTCCCTTCCAACCCCAATACTAGATGTATCCATGATTCTAATATCTAAGACTAGAGAAATGTAACTCAAAAAGATGAATCTCACATCTCTTCCTAGAACTCAACTTGGTCCTTGGAGATTAAAAAAAAAATTCTAACACATAGAAGGAATAGCTTAAGGAGACCAAATGATACACATATTTAAATGTTTTACTTTGGTTTCAAGTAGCTTCTCTAGAAAATGTTGCTTGGGAGTATTAAGGGCACACATACTTCTAAAGAGAGCAGAGTTTATTGACATAAAGATATTTTTGAAGGTGAAAATCAGAATATTGAATAAAAGAAGATATTGATTAAGCAATTAAAAGAAAAAGATGGGATCTCAGCATATCTTAGTAAATACTCAAGTGCTTAGAAAATCCTTTTGGGGGACTGATGAAAATAAATGCCCAATAAGAATAATCTTTGGAAATGTGAACAATGCATCTTAATAGAAAAAACTTCAAACCCTCACAACTTTTACCTTCCAAGAATTTGGCTAAAAGTAGCTCAAAATGCAGGAAATTGACATTTTAATATTCTGTTTGAAAAGGAGAAAGATAAATTATGAAAACGGAATTAATTTTTGCTGTAACCTGATAAAAATTTCAAAGGTCATAAGTGTTTTCACATTTTAGCACATAGTAATACATATTCAATTATGTGTGCCAAATTCTGTCCAGAAATAAGTAGACCATATTCCCTGAAAGTATTACCTGAAAGGGAAACCTACTATGTGACAATATTTATGTAACATTTTCCTAAGAACCACAGTACCTGTAAACAATAGTTGAGCTATATTTATGTGACTGTATCTCGGAACTGAAGAAATAAAAAAATGGCAATTACTATCATTACTATATTTAACAATCTCAAGACAGTCTCTTCAGCAAGTGGTGCTGGGAAAGTTGGACAGCTGCATGTAAATCAGTGAAGTTAGAACACACCCTCACGCCATGCACAAAAATAAACTCAAAATGGCTTAAAGACTTAAACGTAAGACATGACATCATAAAACTCCTAGAAGAGAGCATAGGCAAAACATTCTCTGACATAAGTTGTACCAATGTTCTCTTAGGTCAGTCTCCCAAGGCAATAGAAATAAAAACAAAAATAAACAAATGGGACTTAATCAAACTTACAAGCTTTTGCACAGCAAAGGAAACCATAAAAAAAAAGACAAGACAATCTATGGAATGTGAGAAAATATCTCGAACACACCCTCACGCCATGCACAAAAATAAACTCAAAATGGCTTAAAGACTTAAACGTAAGACATGACATCATAAAACTCCTAGAAGAGAGCATAGGCAAAACATTCTCTGACATAAGTTGTACCAATGTTCTCTTAGGTCAGTCTCCCAAGGCAATAGAAATAAAAACAAAAATAAACAAATGGGACTTAATCAAACTTACAAGCTTTTGCACAGCAAAGGAAACCATAAAAAAAAAGACAAGACAATCTATGGAATGTGAGAAAATATCTCCAAAATATACAAACAGCTCATACAACTCAACCACAAAAAAACAAACAACCCAATCAAAAAATGGGCAGAAGACCATAATAGACATTCCTCCAGAGAAGACATACAGGTGGACAATAAGCACATGAAAAGATGCTCAACCCCACTAATTATTAGAGAAATGTAAACCAAAACTACAATGAGTTATCACCTCACACCAATCAGAATGGCCATCATTAAAAAGTCTACAAATAATAAATGCTGGAGAGGGTGTAGCCAAGACATGGAAACAACCTAAATGCCCATTGACAGAGGAATGGATAAAGAAGATGTGGTACATATATACAATGGAATACTACTCAGCCATAAAAAAGAATGACATAATGCCATTTGCAGCAACATGTATGCAACTAAAGATTATCATACTAAGTGAAGTAAGTCAGAAAGAGAAAGACAAATACCATATGATATCACTTACATGTGGAATCTAAAATATGGCACAAATGAACCTATCTGCAAAACAGAAAGAGACTTGTGGACATAGAGAACAGACTTGTGGTTGTCAAGGGGGAGAGAGGTGGGGGAGGGAAGGACTGGCAGTTTGGTATTAGCAGATGCAAACTATTATATATAGGATGGATAAACAACAAGGTCCTACTGTATAACACAGAGAACTATATTCAATATCCTGTGATAACCATAATGGAAAAGAATATAAAAAAAGAATGTCTATATGTGTATAACTGAGTCACTTGGCTGTAGAGCAGAGATTGGCACAACCTTGTAAATCAACCATACTTCAATTAAAAAAAAGAGTTACCTTTATCATCTTCATTCTCCTCATATTAACTCAGGACTTGGACGAGAGGCCTCACGATTTCACTCCATATTATAGTCAGGCAGGACAAAGGATAAATGTAGAACCCAACCAATGGTAGGGGGCAAGTGCTAGGGGACCACTCCCAGAAATAGAGGTGGAATTTGAAAGTGCATCCAGCTGAGTAGGGGACTATCCAAGAAGCACAGATATCTCAATCCCAGTTGAGGAAATATTTGACAACCAAAACGGAAAATCAGGATCCCAATAGCTAGTCGGAAAACTAAATCAGAGACTTTATAGACAACAGTCCTCAGAATTCTAGACATGAAATATCATCCAAGAAATCTGTCTATAACTAACTGGGGTAGTAGGCAGGATAAGAGGTTGAAATCTACAATTAGGGAACAAAGATCACTAGGACTGGTCTAATGCTGAGAGGTAACGAGAGCTGAAACTCAGAGCCAACAGACAGAATCTCTGGGTACTTCCAGTTCTGGGTCTGATTAGTATTAAAAGAAATGGGTGAAAAATAAAGGATTCAGTAAAGTAGTGGGTAGTTCCTGATTAGCAGGAGTTCATGCTATTTGAATCTTTTAACTGAATACTATATAATATTTAATGCACAAAAAAGAATACACTTAACATATATTAGCAACCATAACACATACTAATAAAATAAACACCTGAGAGACCATCACCCAACCTCACTGCTACAAGTTACAAAAGTCATTGACTCTACCTATGTATTAATACTTCTTCCCTATTTCAACCTCCTACTTTTCTCCAAAGGTAGTACATCCATTTGCAATTACATGTTTATCATCACTTGCTTTTGAAAATAGTTTTATCTCATATTTATGTATTCTTAAACAATACATTATTTGTTTTGCTTGCTTTTTAGCTTCATAAAAATGGATTCATACTATTCAGACTGTAGTCACTGTAGTCTATAGTGACTTACATATTCACTATTTTTCTAAGATTTATCCAAATTTTGTGTGAGCTCTAAGTTGTTGTTTTTCGATGCTGTATGATATTCTATCTTTTCAATATACCAAATTTTATTTATCCATTTATTTATCCGTTCTCCTAGCAATATTATGAACAACGCTGTTATTAATATTTCCTATACAATTCTCGTAGTGAACATGTGTAAGAGTTCCCCTAAAACCTACTTCTAATTTGGAGTTGCTGGGCCATAGGATATAGAGATGTTTAATTTTGCAAGCTAATGCCAAATTGTTTTCCTAAGTGTGTGTCAAATTTAGTCTTCCGTCAGCAGATTCTGTTTCCATTGATCTTTGCTCTTACCAACATTTGATAATGAAAATCCTAATTTTTTCAGATGTGCAAAATGCTATTTCATGGCATTCTCAAATCGTATTTCTCTGATCAGCAATGAGACAAACATCTTTTCATGTTTTTATTCTCCATGTTTGTTTCATCTTTTGAAAAACTCCTGTAGTAACTTTTGCCTATTTTAGCTATTGGTTTGTGGTTTTTACTTATGGATTTGTAGTAGTTTCTAAAAATCATATTCTACAAACTAATCATTTCACAGCTATATGTATTGTAAATACATTGTCTCAATTTCAGGCTTACCATTTTACTCTTCATAACAAACAGAAGTTCTCATTTTTAATGTTGTCTAATATATTGATCTTATCATTTCTGGTTAGTATTTTTTGCATCTGATTTTAAAAATCCCCTACACTGAGGCCATAAAAATATTTTCCCATTTATTTCCTAAAAGTTTGTTTTACATTATTTTACAAGTGAGCCAGGAGGAGGGAGTTGAAATGGAATGAAACAGGGATATTTCAATGATTCAACAAATTCTTCTGAGCGCTTATACTGTTCGAGTTATTGCACTAAGGGCTGGGTCTTTCATTGACTCATTTATGTTTACCTCTTTAAATACAAACACTTCGGTCCAGCCTTCTCTCCCATATATCAGAAATTTGTACTGATGATCATAACCTAGACAGTAACTAGAACAAATTTCTTAGATCGCACGTACCACTGTTAATTGAGTTGTATCTAGCGCTCTGGTTTTATTTAACTATCATTACCCATATTGCCACACTGCTAGGCCCTGACTTTTTTAGGTTTCACAGAAAATCTAGACTTTTTATGCAGGGTAGAGACTACATGTATGTAAAAAAGTGCCTTCCATGGTTTACAAAGTAGGTTACTACTTCATTAATGAATGTCTTGTAAGGAGAAAAAACCAACTACATGGTAATCTGGAATAACAACAACGAAAAAACACTTTAGATTTTTTTAGGAGCTTTATTCAGGATATTGGACTTAGTGCCTTAGTTTTTTTCCAAAGCCATTGCAAAAACACTACATCAAATAAGCAAGTTCCTCACACCCTCTGAGCACCAGATGTTAAACTAGGAAGTGTTTAGATGGTAAAACAATGAAAACAATAAGAAACTAGACCTCTTTATTTCTATATAATACAGAGGGTACTATGATAGTCCTTACAGATAGTTTCTACTAAAATAAGGAGCACTACAGTAAATACACTGCAATAGTTATCTTCCAGATGAAGGTGATGGCATATCTCAGAATGGTCTGTTGTCCAAAGAGGTGACTTCAAGTTCTGGGAACTGGTGAACATTTTCTTGTGGAATATTTATGATGTGGACTTAAATTATATTTGCTATGGATGTGTTCTGAATATAAACTTAGAAAATTAATTGCTTTCCTCTCAGAGAAGCTAACATTTCTCTTCCATTTCTTTTCATGTGCCTACCTGGTCTAGGAGCAGGAGAACACTTTGAAAGCTATGTATGTGACTTCGTGCTTGCTGATTAATATCTATCAAATCATTTTGATAAACTCACTCTTCTATTGATTCCAAGAAAACTTCAAGTTTCAAATGCTTATGAATTCAAAAACAAACTATAGGTCAGACCATTGCACCTATTCAACTCTCAGTAATGGATCATCAGAAAGACTGTTTATGCTCGACTTTGGAAATTTCAACACAAATACCTATGGTTGGTTTGTAATGTTGACACCATTGCCATCCCATATCCAGAGATACAACATTCAGAACCCATGCCTATAAAATGGACATGTAAGTAGAAACTTTTTCAGAGTGACTGTAAGAGAGTGACTGACTATCCTTCAGTCACAAGCCATGGTTGGTGTTTACAGGGTTTGTGGCTATCAGAAACTCAGCTGAGACCCATTGGCCACATTTCAAAATGATCCACCTTATCTCCCATTGGTCACTCTCAATGCTATGCCACATTGTTTGAGCATATTGTGTATATTTATAACAATTCTGATCCCCGGCTTTGTGGTTGGTCTGCTTCAGCTCACCACACAAATATCATCTACCTTCCACAGACAATAAGACACATGATAATATCCACAAGAATGATACTCCTGATAAGATGGCAGTGTCCCTAAAACATAACAAGTTTATTTTATTTTACAAGCCATAATTTTTATCACTAAAATGTTCCTGCAATGGAGAAGCAATTTTCATAATAGCAGTGATATGATATTACATTTGGAAAATTCTTCACCTTTTAATACATCTCGTCTTATCTGATTCCTACAATAACTCTATGGTAAGTACAGCAGGTATCATGTGCCCCAATTAACAAATAAGAAACTAATACCAAGAGAAGGTTAAGTGACTTGCTTGGACACAAACATTTTTGTAAATAGCTAGGCCACACCGAAGGACCCAGATTATTGTCCGTACTTTTTAAAAATAGGATAATTGGAAATAAACTGTGTTTTCTCAACTTTTCCCGTAAGCCACAGCATAGCAAAAAAGGTCCTACAGGAATGCACATGGGATCAAAGACCTCCATCATCACTTAAACCAGAGCAACCCTGCTTTTTTCTAATTGTTTTATATTTGAGCTCTGCATAAGATTTCTTATAAAAAAAATAGTGCATGGGTACATAAAGAATAAAAACGTTTAAAAAACACTGGAATAAATTATCTCCACCTCCGACTTTCTTTCTCTGATTAGTCAAGTGCTAATTAGTGAAAGGTCCATCTGTTCCCCATTTATGACTTCATTGTTGCTGTAGTATATTATAGTCATTTGCCCATTTAGTCATCTATAAAATAAAATCATCCTATTTTCACTAACAAGTACAAGTGTAAATTTCTAAACACATACACATATACATATATGGTTTTGATTTAGCATCTGTGTGTTTGAAGACCATGATCACATAATCCTGCAAGTGACAGAAGAACTAGGTTGCCCCATTAAATTTTAGAGGGTTGATGGTTCATAAGGACAACTAAGATACTTTTATTCACCACTAAGCAATACAGAATTGTACTGGTACTGATGATGACATCAGCTGTCATCAATCTGTGGGGAGAAGAGTTGTGGCGATTTAAGAAAAAAAATGTGCAGACCAAGCAGATTTTCATGTGTTTGAAAGTTTCTCAGTTGCACTAGGGATGGGTTTAGCTGATTTTTCTAGGTAGCAAGGGCAAAATCATAGATATAAAGTAATAGTTCAAAAATACTGTCATTATACAAACAGCAAATAATTAGAAAATGAAAAAAAATTAAATGATTTTACATAGTTACAAAAATATTTAATAGACAAGAATGAATTTAACAAAAGATAGTTAAAACCTCTAACCCCAAAACTACAAAACATTGTGAAGAAATTTAAAAGGACCCAAGTAAATGGAAATTGGAAGAGTCAAATTGTTAATATGACAACTCTCCCTATGAACTGATAGATTCAAAGTAATACCAGTCATAATCCTACTAGGCGTTTTTGTATAAATTGACAGGCTGAGTATAAAATTTATATAGAAAGGTAAGGAACCTAGAGTATCTAAGGAATTTGGGAGAAAAAAATGAAGCTGGACATCTTACACAACATGACAAGTACATACTACAAAACTCCAGTAATCAAGAAACCATTGTGCTGGCAATACAGATTGGCAAACAAATCAAGGGAACAGAATGGAGAATCCAGAACTAGACACAGGCTTCTGTGGTTATTTGATTTTGACAAAAGGGATAAAGTAATAAAATTGTTGAAGAAAAGTCTTTTTAAAACCTACATTAGAATAACTGAGTATCTATATAGAGGATGGAATCAGGGGAGACAGGGACAACCTTGACCTCAACTTTACACTAGATGCAAAAATTAATTTAGGTAGATCATAGACCTAAACATAAAAGTTAAAACTATAAAGCATAGAATAGAAACATAGGAAAAAGTCTTTGGACCTGGAACAGTCAAGGATTTCTTATCACAGAAAGTGAAAACCATTAACAAAATGATATATCATCAAAATCAAAAATTTCTCATCAAAACACAAATTTAAGAAAATAAGCCACAGACTGGAAGAACGTAATTGCAAAACGAAGTGATTATAGAAGCCTCGTGTTCATGATATATTAAAAACAATACTTACACATCGGTAATAAAAAGGCCAACAACTAAATTAAAAATTAGATAATAATTTGAACAGACACTTTACAAAAGAAGATACACAAATGGGGTGATAAGTGCATGTATAAATGCTCAACACCAATCATCAAGGAAATGCAGATTAAAACCATGATGAAATTCCACTCTACACTTAACATTCTTGCTAAAATTAAAAAGACTGACAGAACTAAATGTTGTCAAGGATATAAAGTCATTGGAAGTCTCAGGTATCAATGATAAAGTAAAAAGGTTAAAAACAACTTTGGAGAAATGACTAGAATTTCTCATAAACATACACCATCATGAAGAACCACCAATTCTAAGCATTTACCAAAGGGAAATTAAAACATACGTTCACAAAGTGACAGTACAAGAATGGTTGTATTAGGTATCTGTTGCTGCATAACTAATTACCACAAACTTAGTGGCTTTAAACATAATTATTATCTAACAGTTTTTGTGGGTCAGGAACCCAAGCACATCTTAACTGGGCCCTCCACTTAGCGTTTCACATGACAGCAATCAAAGCATCAGCTGGGATGCATTTTATCTTGAGGCTCAACTGGGAAAGAATCCTCTTTAAATCTCATTCAAGTTGTTGGAAGAATTAATTTCCTTGTGGTTGTGGAGTTGAAGGCCCAGCTTCAGTCTTGCTGTTTGCTTGAGGTTGGCTTTATCTCCTTGCCATGTGGTCTTCTCACTTTGACTGCTTATTTATTTCAAGCTGAGTAAGGAGAGAGAATCCTTAGAAAGAGAATACTAGCAAGACAGGAACTCCTATGACAACGAATTATGGGAGTGACATACCGTCACTGTTTCCATATTCTCTGGGTTGGAATAAAGTCACAGGTATTCCCTACGCTCACTGGGAGGGGATTATACAAGCACATGAACACCAGCTAGTGAGGACAATGGGAGAACCCCCTAGAGTCTGTCCACCACAATGTTCGCAGAAGCTTTATTTATAATAGCAAAAAACTGGAAAGAGCCAATGTGTTGGAAAGGAGGAAAACTGATGAACAAACCATGGAGTATATGTAGAAAGAAATACTAATCAACAATGATAAGGGACTAACTACTGATACATGCAACAAAGTAAATAAATCTTAAAAACGTTGATTAGTGAAATAAGCCTTACACAAAAGATTATATATTGTATGATTCCATTTATTTGAAATTCTATAACAGGAAAAACTAATTTATGGTGAGAAAAACCAGAACAGTGGTTGTCCCAGGGGATGGGAATGGGATTGATTGGGCAGGGTCATAAGGGAACTTTCTGGAATAAAGTAATGTTCAGTATCACTGTTATAAAGTACCTGATCAAGGAGCTCAATCTAAATCACTAAAGTGCTGGGAGTCATACTGTATCATTGACACTAAAAACTGTAATACTTACTGAGGTCTTTTTTTCAGAGTTTATCATTTAGTTAGTTTTCAAATAATAAATGTAGAAGGAATGATAGAATTAGAAAAATCATCATTTTGCAACCCCCCCCCAATGTAATAATTGATTCAGGAGATGACTATCAGTGATTCCTAAAACCATTAGGTGAAAGGACATTGGATAAAAGGACAGTCACAGGTCTCAAAATATCAGCCCAAACACTACATATTGATTGTAAAGGGGAAAAGATACCTTACATTGGAGAAATCTGGCATAGACAACATTAAACAAGTGATCAAATTTGGCATCTCTAAGAATGAAATGAACTGATAATACGTGCCCTTGATATGATGCAATGGAAAGTATACAACATTGTCTGTGGATTTTTCTTGCCAAACATGTTTAACCTGAATCTAATCACGAGGAGACAATCTGACATATATGGCTTGAACTCTAAAATTGCCAATTTTATAAAATCAAAAAAGGCAAGAAGTGCTATTCTAGATCAAAGGAAGCTAAAGAGATATAACAAACCAAATACAATAAGTGACTTTTGAATGTACCCTAGATTTAAAAATAAAACTCTAAAGAACTTTGGGGAAACAGTTGAAGAAATTTGAACATAGACTCTATTAGATAGTACTTCTTTAACAATGTTAAACTTGTTTGATGTGACTCTAATGTTGTGGTTATTTCAGATAATTTCCTTGTTCTCAGGAGATACATGCAGACATATTAAAAATGAAGTTTTATGCTATCTGAAACTTTATTTCAGATGGTTCAGCAAATAATAGATAATATAGGTGAAAGATAAATCCATAAATAGAGTAATTTTGACATGATGATAATGAAGGGAAGCAGAATTTGCCACCCCAACATATGTCTCTTTGAGATATTAATTATTTTAAGCTGGTTACTTTTTAAAAAACAGCAGACATGGGAAAAACTCTGAAAACCAAGTAGGAATTACCCTTCGGTGAGAAACATGTACATTTATAAGGAAAATCTCCATTTGCTGTACCAGGAAGAAGAGGATGACCAAATCTCTAGAAACTCTTATCAATGGAGAAAGCAATGACTTAAGTCTGATCACAATCACCCTTGTTTACTGTGTTTTCCTTGGTTACCTCCCACAACTGGCTCTGCCCACCCTCAACACCCTCTTTTGTTTTTAGCTGAAGATGATATTTAAGGTGAAGATTTTGGCCATTTTGGAGAGTTACTCAGCTCTCCCAGGTCTCTCTCATGTATACATGTTATTACATTTTTGTTTGATTTTCTCCTGTTAATCTATCTCATGTCAATTTAATTCTTAGACCAGTCAGAATGACCTAGAAGGGGAGAGAAAAATTTTTTCCTCCCTGACAATAATAATTGGTGAATCTAAGTTAAGGGTATGCATGCTCTTCTTTCAACTTTTATGCAGGTTCAAAATTGTTCAAAATAAAAATTGATGGGGCTGTAGTTTCACAATTAGCCATGATGGAGTACCTAGTACCAGACTAGCCCTCCCACTGTAAATAACTATAAAATTTGACAAAATATATGGAACAATAGTTTTCAGATACTACACTATAGGTGGTACAGGTTCTGATTTGCTGACAAAAGAGAAACACAGGAAGTCAGCCCAATTATTGCCCTGATTTTCTGCCAAGAGGCACTTTCCAGACTGCATTCAGAGAGGTGGAACACAGAGCATGGCAATCTTGCCAACCTGAAGATATAGAGTTCAGAGTTAGGTGCTGTGTAGGTGGCTGGAATTTGTGAGGCCAGGTAACAGACAAGGAAGAGCTATGCAGAGAAGAAGCTCTAGAAATCCACAGAACAGCCCCATTGAGTCTTTAGCAGAATACTAAGCCACATTTGTACAACGCAGAAAACAACTATTGAGGATTCATTAATTGAATGGAGATTACAGAATTTTCAAAGTACTAGTAGTCATTCAAATTCTGATTCACCAGATAGAAAAGACATTACTGAATATCACAGATTCAGATGAGATATACACATAAGATTTAGTTGCACACCTAAGGCATAAGGCTACTTCTGAAAGCAGTTCTTTTATCTCTTTCCTGTTTGCCCATTTCTGTTCCCCTGTAACCTTGAAAGAACCTAATTATAAGAATGAGATCACTACGCAATTTAAACTAACTCCTGACATGCTCTCCAGAATGCACACCATGTTTGTCTAACCTGTTAATTCTTTTCCTAGATTAAAAGAAATAAGAGTGACTACCTCTCTACTCCCAACAGCCCCCATAGCAATCCTGCAGGCAGATCATGCAAGCAAGATAACATCTGAAGAGAGTGTCAGCCAGTCTTCAAGCAATGGAGAATGATGAAGAACCTAACCTCCTGCCTTGATGATTCACTGAGATTCTTTCCTGCCTTTTTCCCTTTAAAAACTGTCATGACTGAGCAAAATCTTTGGAGTTGCTATCAGGACAAAAGTCCACCTTCTCCCCAGATTGCCAGCTTTTCTGATTAAAGCAACTTTCCTTTCTACTGACACTTGCCTCCTGAATTATTGTATTTTGAGCGGTAAGCAGCCGAACCTGAGTTCGGTAACATTTCAACTCTAGAACAAGAGCTACACTACATCTGCCAGAATAAAGCTTAAAACATGCCTCAGAAAATCAAGCTGATACACAAGTAAACTAATTACTTGCCAGAACAAAATTTAATATGCCCATAAGTAAAGCATTGAAGAACTGATAAAATATCTAGAAGGAAAGATATGCAATATTTACTTTAATAATCAGAGAGCTGCTCAGTTTCCAGTGAGGGTCCTAAAATGTTTTCAATATTGCATAATTTGTTTTACGTAGCTCAGCTTGGCTGGTGAATCCTTCTAATTTGAATAATTCCCCAGTGAAAATAAAATATAATAGTACAATGATACACACAAGATATACTTTTTGTTAGTAAACAACACCTGAAAAGATGGCAACTCAAAATAGAAGAACATGTACTTCTCCACTAAGAATGAATGAAAACTGAAGTTGGAACTCACAAAATGTTTCCAAGAATATGTAGAAAATTCCAAGGCACTTTGAACCATGATAATATTCTAGATAATTTCTATCATGGCCATTGCACCCAATGTTTCCAAAACAATTTATGATTTGGATTGGTCGAGTCAGACCATTCTCCTTACTAGCTTACTGTTCCAAAGTCCTGTTTGATTTTAAGCAAAAATAGCAAACACACATCTTGACACCTTGAGGAGGCTGAAACTGGAAGATGATATACACCATGCCATCAGAGACAAAAATATATTTTAGGATAGCTTCCTAACAATAATTGTGTCTTACACAGCATTTTTTAGGATATGGAACAGCTGTCAATCACCAGCATCTACAAATCTATTTGAAAATTTGTGATGCTCAATTAAAAACCTGGAACTTTCATCCAACACTATAATAAAGATGAAGTACCTCAGTGAGAAATGCTTTTTATAGAACCTGCCTCAAATATTTGAAGAAGGAAAAGAGCCTGAAGTGGTAAACTCTCTGCTTTCTTCACAGGGCCTACTTGATTTTTGATTTCCATGTTTCCTGCAAGAGCTTAATTGAACCACATTGTTTCGACTTTTCACTTTCAATTAACATCTTCTACAAAGTGTGAATTCACAGAGCCTGGTTTGACAGTTTCATACTTAACAAGAAAGTTTCTGCATGTCTGTTTTGAATTTAAATGAAAATGCTATAGATATCAAGTTACAGCTGAAAGAAATGAGTACCGAACTAGCTTAAGTTTACTTCTATTAGAAAGGGGCACTTGAATTTAATTTGGCTAAAATAATCTGTCTGTCTCTCTCTGCTATTGAGAAATATGTGTTTTGTATGTAGTGTTTTGATTCTAGGCTACATAAAATAGGGTACACTCAAAAATACTACACTGCTATATCAAAAATATCAGTAGAAAAATCATTTCAGAGTGCATCCCACCTGGCCCTTGGCAGTGCCCCTGGAGCACTCCAGATCAGCTTTCAGGTGCTGGAAACCTAGCAGTGGCATCATCCCCTGTTCACTGTGAGCCCCTCGGGTCCCCACTGCGGTGGTGTTTCTGCTAAACCATTGAAGTGATAAGGAGTAACAGACTCTACCAGCCAGGAAATGCCTCCAGTGAACATTTTCTAACAACAACAGACTGAGCAAAAAGGGAGAGAAGTAAAAACAAGGACCTGGAATGAAGTGGCTCCTTAGAGCTAACTCCCATCTTCCCCATCACTCCCAGCCCTTGTTGAGGAGCCTCTGGCACCACTGAGCCTACATATAAAAGGCAAGTCTTTGCATCCCTAATCTGTACCTGAAGTTCACTTCTGTTCCTGAGAGGGAGAGCAAAACTGTTCAGGAGCACAGGAGCCATCATTTCTGGCTGAATTAGGACCTCAAGAGGGAACCTCGGAAGAGACAGCACACACAATTAAGAGGGGGTGCTTTCAAGATGGCAGAGGAGTAAGACGTGGAGATCACCTTCCTTCCCACAAATACATCAAAACTATACCTACATGTGGTACAACTCCTAGAGAACACCTACTGAACGCTGGCAGAAGACCTCAGACTTCCCAAAAGACGCCCTCAGGCAACCTACATGCAAAGGCAGGGCTATCTCCAAAGCTGAATACCAGGAGCTGTGTGACAAAAGAAAGGGAAATTTCTCCCAGCAGCCTCAGGAGCAGCAGATAAAAACTCCACAATCAACTTGATGTACCCTGCATCTGTGGAATACCTGACTAGACAAAGAATCATCCCAAAATTGAGGAGGTGGACTTTGGGAGCAGCTATAGACTTGCGTTAGCTTTCTGCATCTAACTTGTTTCTGGTTTTATGTGTATCTTAGTTTAGTAGTTAGAGCTGATTATCATGGGTAGATTTGTTTATTGATTTGGTTGCACTCTTCCTTTTTTTATTTATATATATATTTTTTCCTTTTTCTCTTTTTGTGAGTGTGTATGTGTATCCTTCTTTGTGTGATTTTTGTCTGTATAGCTTTATTTTGCCATTTGTCGTAGGGTTCTGACTGTCCATTTTTGGGTTTTTTGTTTGTTTTGTTTTGTTAGTATAGTTTTAGTGCTTGTTACCATTAGAGGATTTGTTTTTTGTTTTGGTTGCTCTCTTTTTTCTTTCTTTTTTTATTAACATTTTTTAAAATAATTTTTTCTATTTTAATAACTTTATTTTATTTTATTTCTTATTATTTTTTCTTGCTTTCTTTCTGTTTTTTCACCCTTTTCTTCTGAGACATGTGGCTGAGAGAGTCTTGGTGCTCTGGCCGATTGTCAGGCCTGAGCCTCTGAGGTGGGAGAGCCGAGTTCAGGATATTGGTAGACTAGAGGCCTCCTGGCCCCACGTAATATCAATGGGAGAAAGCTCTCCCAGAGATCTCCATCTCAACACTAAGATCCAGCGCCACTCGACAACCAGCAAGCTACAGTGCTGGACACCCTATGGCAAAAAGCTAGCAAGACAGGAACACAAACCCACCCATTAGCAGAAAGGCTGCCTAAAGTCATAAGTTCACAGACATCCCAAAACACACCACAGCACATGGTCCTGCCCACCAGAAAGACAAGATCCAGCCTCATCCACCAGAACACAGGCACCAGTCCCCTCCACCAGGAAGCCTACACAACCCACTGAACCAAACTCAGCCCCTGGGGGCAGACACCGAAGACAACAGCATCCCAAAACACACCACAGCACATGGTCCTGCCCACCAGAAAGACAAGATCCAGCCTCATCCACCAGAACACAGGCACCAGTCCCCTCCACCAGGAAGCCTACACAACCCACTGAACCAACCTCAGCCCCTGGGGGCAGACACCGAAAACAACAGGAACTACAAACCTGCAGCCTGCAAAATGGAGACCCAAAACACAGTAAGTTAAGCAAAATGAGAAGACAGGGAAATATACAGCAGATGAAGGAGCAAGGCAAAAACCACCACACTGAACAAATGAAGAGGAAATAGGCAGTCTACCTGAAAAAGAATTCAGAGTAATGATAGTAAAGATGATACAAAATTTTGGAAACAGAATGGAGAATTACAAGAAACGTTTTACAGGGACCTACAAGGACTAAAGAGCAAACAAACAATGATCAACAAGACAATAAATGAAATTTAAAATTCTCTAGAAGGAATCAATAGCAGATTAATTGAGGCAGAAGAACGGATAAGTGACCTGGAAGATAAAATAGTGGAAATAACTACTGCAGAGCAGAATAAAGAAAAAAGAATGAAA
>NC_041234.1:73937920-73945998 GCF_002837175.3 Physeter macrocephalus | reverse complement strand
AGTGGAATTCACTGCCACAGAGCAGAATAAAGAAAAAAGAATGAAATGAGGACAGTCTCAGAGACCTCTGGGACAACATTAAACGCACCAACATTCGAATTACAGGGGCCCCAGAAGAAGAAGAGAAAAAGAAAGAGACTGAGAAAATATTTGAAGAGAATATAGTTGAAAACTTCCCTGATATGGGAAAGGAAATAGTCAATCAAGCCCAGGAATTGCAGAGTCCTATACAGGATAAATCCAAGGAAAAACATGCAAAGGCACATTAATCAAACTATCAAAAATTAAATACAAAGAAAAAATATTAAAAGTATGAAGAGAAAAGCAACAAAGAACATACAAGGGAATCCCATTAAGGTTAACAGCTGCTCTTTCAGCAGAAACTCTGCAAGCCAGAAGGGGATGGCAAGACATATTTAAAGTAATAAAAGGGAAAAACCTGCAACCAAGATGACTCTACCCAGCAAGGATCTCATTCAGATTCAATGGAGAAATTAAAACCTTTACAGACAAGCAAAAGCTAAGAGAATTCAGCACCACCAAACCAGCTTTACAACAAATGCTAAAGGAACTTCTCTAGGTAGGAAACACAAGAGAAAAAAAAGACCTACAACTACAAACCCAAAACAATTAAGGATATGGTAATAGGAACATAGATATTGATAACTACTTGAAATGTAAAAGGATTAAATGCTCCCACCAAAACACATAGACTGGCTGAATGGATACAAAAACAAGACCCATATATATGCTGTCTACAAGAGACCCACTTCAGACTGAGGGACACATACAGACTGAAAGTGAGGGGATGGAAAACAATATTCCATGCAAATGGAAATCAGAAGAAAGCTGGAGTAGCAATTCTCATATCAGACAAAATAGACTTTAAAGTAAAAACTATAACAAAAGACAAAGAAGGACACTATATAATGATCAAGGGATCGATCCATGAAGAAGATATAACAATTGTAAATATTTATGCAACCAACATTGGAGCACTTCAATACATAAGGCAAATGCTAACAGCCATAAAAGGGGAAATCGACAGTAACACAATCATAGTAGGGGACATTAGCACCCCACTTTCACTAATGGACAGATCGTCCAAAATGAAAATAAATAACGAATCACAAGCTTTAAATGATACATTAAACAAAATGGACTGAATTGATAGTAATACGACATTCCATCCAAAAACAACAGAATACACTTTCCTCTCAAGTGCTCATGGAATATTCTCCAGGATAGATCATATCTTGGGTCACAAATCAAGCCTTGGTAAATTTAAGTAAATTAAAATTGTATTGAGTATCTTTTCTGACCACAATGCTATGAGACTACATATCAGTTACAGGAAAACACCTGTACAAATTACAAACACATGGAAGCTAAACAATACACTACTAAATAACTAAGAGATCACTGAAGAAATCAAAGAGGAAATCAAAACCTACCTAGAAACAAATGACAATGAACACATGACAACCCAAAACCTATGGGATACAGAAAAAGCAGTTTTAAGAGGGAAGTTTATAAGAATACAATCGTACCTCAAGAAACAAGAAATATCTCAAATAAACAATCTAACCTTACACCTGAAGCAATTAGAGAAAGAACAAAAAAACCCCAAAGTTAGCAGAAGAAATCATAAAAATCAGTTCAGAAATAAATGAAAAACAAATGAAGGAAACAATAGCAAAGATCAATAAAACTAAAAGCTGGTTCTTTGAGAAGGTAAACATAATTGAGAAACCATTAGCCAGACTCATCAAGAAAGAAAAGAAGCGTAAAATCAATAGAATTAGAAATGAAAAAGGAGAAGTAACAACTGACACTGCAGAAATACAAAGGCTCATGAGAGATTAAACCAAGCAGCTATATGCCAATCAAATGGACAACCTGGAAGAAATGGACAAATTCTTAGAAAAGCACAACCTCCCAAGACTGAACCAGGAAGAAATAGAAAATATAAACAGACCAATCACAAGCATTGATATTGAGACTGTGATTAAAAATATTCCAACAAACAAAAGCCCAGGACCAGATGGCTTCACAGGTGAATTCTGCCAAACATTTAGATAAGAGCTAACACCCATCCTTCTCAAACTCTTCCAAATACAGCAGAGGGAGGAACACTCCCAACCTCATTCTATGAGGCCACCATCACCCTAATACCAAAGCCAGAAAAAGATGTCACAAAGAAAGAAAACTACAGGCCAGTATAACTGATGAACATAGATGCAAAAATCCTCAATAAAATACTAGCAAACAGAATCCAACAGCACATTAAGAGGGTCATACATGATGATCAACTGGGGTTTATCCCAAGAATGCAAGGATTCTTCAATATATTCAAATCAATCAATGTGATAAATCATATTAACAAATGGAAGGGGAAAAACCATATGATCATCTCAATAGATGCAGAAAAAGCTTTCAACAAAATTCAACACCCATTTATGATAAAAACCCTCCAGAAAGTAGGCATAGAGGGAACTTACCACAACATAATAAAGGTCATACATGACAAACCCACAGCCAACATCATTCTCAATGGAGAAAAACTGAAAACATTTCCTCCAAAATCAGGAGTAAGACAAGGTTGCCCACTCTCACCACTATTATTCAACATCGTTTTGGGAGTTTTGGCTACAGCAATCAGAGAAGAAAATGAAATAAAAGCAATACAAATCAGAAAAGAAGAAGTAAAGTTGTCACTGTTTGCAAATGACATGATACTATACACAGAGAATCCTAAACATGCTACCAGAACTTACTAGAGCTAATCAATGAATTTGGGAAACTAGCAGGATACAAAATTAATGCACAGAAATCTCTTGCATTCCTATACACTAATGATGAAAAATCTGAAAGTGAAATTAAGGAACCACCCCCAATTACCATTGCATTTACCATTTACCATTGCATTTACCATTCAATGATTATACTTCCCAAAGCAATCTACAGATTCAATGCAATCCCTATCAATCGACCAATGACATTTTTCACAGAACTAGAAAAAAAATTTTCACAATTTGTATGGAAACACAACAGACCCCGAACAGCAAAAGGAATGTTGAGAAAGAAAACCTAGCTGCAGGAATCAGACTCCCTGGTTTCAGACTATACTACAAAGCTACAGTAATCAAGACGGTATGCTAATGTCACAAAAACAGAAATATAGATCAATGGAACAGAATAGAAATCCCAGAGATAAACCCATGCACATATGGTCAACTTATCTTTGATAAAAGAGGCAAGAATATATAGTGGAGAAAAGACAGCCTCTCCAATAAGTGGTGCAGGGAAAACTGGATAGCTACATGTAAAATAATGAAATTAGAACACTCCCTAACACCATGAACAAAAATAAAATCAAAATGAGCTAAAGACCTAAATGTAAGGCCAGACACTATAAAACTCTTAGAGGAAAACATAGAACCCTCCATGACATAAATCACAGCAGGATCCTTTTTGACCCACCTCCAAGAAAAATGGAAATAAAAACAAAAATAAACAAATAGGACCTAATAAAACTTAAAAGCTTTTGCATGGCAAAGGAAACCATAAAAAAGATGAAAAGACAACCCTAAGAAGAAAAACAAATACTGTATGCTAGCACATATATATGGAATCTAAAAAAAAAAAAAAAGGTTCTGAAGAACCTAGGGGCAGGACAGGAATAAAGACGCAGACGTAGAGAATGGACTTGAGGACATGGGGAGGGGGAAGTGTAAGCTGAGACAAAAGTGAGAGAGTGGCATGGACCTATACACACTACCAAATGTGAAATAGATAGCTAGTGGGAAGCAGCTGCATGGCACAGGGAGATCAGCTAGGTGCTTTGTGACCGCCTAGAGGGGTGGGATAGGAAGGGTGGCAGGGAGATGCCTGTCAGAATGGCCATCATCAAAAAATCTACAAACAATAAATGCTGGAGAGGATGTGGAGAAAAGGGAACCCTCTTGCGTTGTTGGTGGGAATGTAAATTGATACAGCCACTGTGGAGAACAGTATGGAGGTTCCTTGAAAAACTAAAAATAGAATTACCCTATGACCCAACAATCCCACTACTAGGCATATACCCTGAGAAAACCATATTCAAAAAGAGTCATGTACCACAATGTTCATCGCAGCGAGTGAAGTAAGTCAAAAAGAGAAAAACAAATACTGTATGCTAGCACATATATATGGAATCTAAAAAAAAAAAAAAAGGTTCTGAAGAACCTAGGGGCAGGACAGGAATAAAGACGCAGACGTAGAGAATGGACTTGAGGACATGGGGAGGGGGAAGTGTAAGCTGAGACAAAAGTGAGAGAGTGGCATGGACCTATACACACTACCAAATGTGAAATAGATAGCTAGTGGGAAGCAGCTGCATGGCACAGGGAGATCAGCTAGGTGCTTTGTGACCGCCTAGAGGGGTGGGATAGGAAGGGTGGCAGGGAGATGCAAGAGAGAGGAGATATGGGGATGTATGTATATGTATAGCTGATTCACTTTGTTATACAGCAGAAACTAACACACCATTGTAAATCAATTATACTCCAATAAAGATGTTAAAAAAATCATTTAATTTGTGAAAATATGGACTTATTACAGCATGGTACTTCCTCTTGTCACATACTTTACACTGTGTCCTATACATCAGGAAACTAAGACATTGCATTTTCTACAAGCAGATTATTATTGGTAAAGGTGAGCTTTCTTTAGTTCTGGGAAATGTTCAGTGTAGACTCTTATCAGGCAGCTGTGCTTCATAAATAAGAAAAATATTTGATATGGCCATTCACAAGTTAGAGGATCATAAAATCCTTCAAAAGCCACTAGTTTTATCTTACAAATGTAAAATAAATAAGTCTGAACCTTGTCATTTACATTTGCCACAATCAAATGCACATAATCACATGGGTCTGAATCCTGACATGAAATCCTGAATCTTTTTTTCTTTTTACTGATGGCAAGAGAATCTATTCCTACAGTGATATTCAACTCAGTATATACCTTCCAATGCTTTAGCAACATTGCTCAAGTTGATCTGAAAGGTAGGTTATATTCTTGAAACATTCTGTAAATTATAAGCAAAGATCATGGTAATTCAAGTCATGCTTCATGTGACCAATACCTCAGAACACTGTAAATGGAGAATATTTATGATGTCAAATGAAAGAATTTCTGTAGGTAACCTTTTTCATTTTTTGCATGCTAGTCTTAAAAATGGTGCCTAGTGACATTTAATTGCCTTAAAACCTTCACACTTATGGAGTCTGTGATTCTAAAGAACTCTTACTTATATCTTGACCCCATTTAAGAAAGTACTATTCTCCCTGAAGCTGCATAGGGATAGACTGGTCTCATCAGAATCCAAAACTAAAGAAAAGTTAAAGAATAGTCTGTCAGCAAAGTTGGAAGGAATCATTGTATATGGATTATTGTTTCCTCTGGGATGAATATATTGATGCATACTACCTCCTGTGATACTAATATCTAAGAGCTACAAGACGTATAATAAGAAAATAACCCATTTATGGTCAACAAATAAAATTAGCAGGTGCCAGTTTGCAAACGGTGAAAAGATAACACATATACACTTATTTTTTCATATTCTGCAATTTTACAACTTTATACTCAGCACTTCCCAAAGCCCCAGGGATGGTTCACAGCATCATACTATCAAAATTCAAGAATAAAAATAATGCTTTGGCTCAAAGACATAATACCTCACATAAAGCATTTCCTCAAAAATAACAGACCAAAGGACTGAGTTCATCATTTCCTTTTTGGCATTTAAGAAAAGTGTATTCAAGCGTTTAAAAAATAAGAGTGAAATTTTTAAGACATAGTGACTGAGTAGTGCCTTTCTACAAAAACGGAATTTAAAGCCATGGAAAACTAAATAACAAATGAAGAATGGCTGAGAATTGCCACTGGAAGACTTTGAAATAAATGCTGAAGAAAAGAATGAGTTGTGTCGAGGTACTGATCCATGCTGTCTCAGAGAGACGATAGACTGAAAGGCGTAGGGTCAAGTTTCCAGAAAAAAAAATCATCCTTATCTTGCAGTCCTCACCCTTCTATAGCCAAAGTTGCTTTGGAAATGACAAGGAGGGATTGTGTAATATGAATCCCTGTCAGAGAGCTGTGGCAGTAATATTCTGGGTCAAGCCAGCACACTCAAAATTCCTCCTATCAAAATAGCACCCTGGCTATATGGTGCCCAATAAAACTGAGAAGCTGGAGCTGTGATTGTGAGACCACTGCAGATTAATAAATAATTCACTTTGTTCTTTGTATGTCCCTAAGTAAAGTAGAATAGGTCTCAAAGAGCCTAGGCAGCACAGATATCCAGGAACAGTGAGAGGGAAAAAAATGAAACAGAAGGGACAGAATCAAAAAATAAGCCAGAGAGATTTTACCAGAGAGTCAGTGTTAGGACAAGCAGAAAAATATGGTTCATTTCTAGTCTTGCCATCAGCAACAGCAGTAATCCACACTGTCCCCCAAGTTTGTATTAAACCTTCAAAGCAGGATACTAAATCCTTTCACAATTTTTCTTAAAGCTGTGATAGTGACAACAAAGCAGAGAGCATTTCCTTACAGTTTGGGTAAGGAAATTGAGCAGCCCGATATAGATGAAGAATTTTTAAAGAATCCATTGTGCTAGAGTATTTCTGTGGGTTTGGAGAATTCACTGAGGGAATGTATATCCTGCAAAAAGAGGGTGATAAAATTAAGCATATCTCTTGATCTTGATAATTCAGTGCCACATGATGAGTGAAATGATTCTGGTCTTTTCCTACTAAATGACAAAATGGTGTATGGTAAATATTTGTTAAGATCTTCTCTTTCCACAAACTCTATTAGGACAACTTTCTGCTGCATTTGATTATATTGCTGCTCATAAGCATTCCACAAATCCTGAGTTGTTAGACTCAGAGAAAGTAGCACACTTGTTTTTCATCCTAGAGAAACTGCCCACTTTCCTCATCTCCTTTTGCTGCAGTGAGGAAAGTGGTGAATTTGTACAAAAGAACAATGTCTGATGTTTGTCCCTCAATTTTTACACAGTCAATTTTTTGTTCAAAAGTGATGCTCAGAATTTGTGCTCAAGGGATGTCAAATTGTCAGAATTATCCTCCTGAAAGCTTTTCTCGCACAGGAGTCTGCTTTGTCTAAGAAGCTCTTTTCAGTGTCAACATAACACTTTTGATGTATGCAGTAGCTGTTTTGCTTTCCTCACTTTTGACCATGAATACCATGTTTGTTGCTTGTAGTTTTCACACTATTGTGTAAAATATTTTGGAAAGATTATTCTGTGCATGTTTCTTTGCACTTTCCCTAGCTCAGATGAATTTATTAACCCATATTGATTTCTACATTTGTGTTTTCTCACACTTTTTCTTAATATATGAATTATTTATTTTGAGAAGATGGCATATTCTGTTAAATTAGGCGAGGGCATCAGGGGATTTGTTTCTGAAAAGTCTCAAAATAAAAGATTAGTGTATTATTCAAGTTTTTTTGCATTTTGTGCTATACACTCTACTAGAGATAAAAATATAAATAGGGTAGAGGACCTGCCTTTTGAAACTCTTGTTCTGGTATAACTATGATAGATAGTAATAGGTGCTATAAGTGGCTATGAAGGATCTAACTCTTCTTGGGGCAGGGGAAATAGAGTGAGTCTTGGAAAAAGAGGAATATCTGAAAGGTAGCAGAATATGCCACCACAAAATTTGCATCTCTGGCATAATTATTTTGAGCTGATTACTTTGAGAAACAGCAGACATGGGAGACGCCACAAAGAGTAGAAGTTACTCTTTTCTTTTTGACAAACCTTAGAAAATTTATTTTTTAAATTTATTTTATTGAAGTATAGTTGATTTACAATGTTGCGTTAGTTTCTGCTGTACAGCAAAGTGATTCAGATATATATAGATACATATTCTTTTCCATTATAGTTTATCACAGGATATTGAGTATAGTTCCCTGTGCTATACAGTAGGACCTGTTGTTTATCCATTCTATATATAATAGTTTGCACCTGCTAATCCCAAACTCCCAATTCACCCCTCCCC
>NC_041234.1:73892729-73937723 GCF_002837175.3 Physeter macrocephalus | reverse complement strand
ATTCCATTTTGTGTGTGTGTGTGTGTGTGTGTGTGTGTGTGTGTGTGTGTGTGTGTACCACATCTTCTTTATCCATTCATCTGTCAACGGATATTTAGTTTGTTTCCATGTCTTGGCTATTGTAAATGTGCTGCTATGAACACTGAGGTGCATGTATCTTTTCAAATTAGAGTTTTCATCTTTTCCAGATATACACCCATGAGTGGGATTGTTGGACCATATGGCAACTCTAGTTTTAGTTTTTTGAGGAATCTCCATACTGTTTTCCATAGTGGCTACATCAATTTACATTCCCACCAACAGTGTAAGAGGGTTCCCTTTTCTCTACACCCTCTCCAGCATTTATTGTTTGTGGATTTTTAATGATGGCCATCCTGATCAGTGTGAGGTGATACCTCATTGTAGTTTTGATTTGCATTTCTCTAATAATTAGCAATGTTGAGCATCTTTTCATGTGCCTATTGGCCATCTGTATATAGAAGTTACTCTTTTGAAAGGGAAATTTACAGTTTTAAAGGGAATATCCATTTGTAAGTGTGTGTCTGTAATAGGAAGAGGATGACTGTACACTGGAGAGTTTTATCAGTGGAACAGGCTCTGATTTAAATCTGCGTAACAAACCTTACCCTTACTTACTAACCTCCCATAACTGTCCTCTTTCCCCACCTCCCACCTTTCTTTTGTCTTTAGCTGGAAACAGTATTTAAACTGGTGGCTTAGGCCACCTCCAGGAGTTACTCTTATATCCCTGGGTATCTCCCATGTATACATGGGTATTCCTGTTAATAAATTTCTGTTTGGTTTTCCCTTGTTAATCTATATTTTATTACAGGAGTCTCAGCTAGGAATAAGAAGGGTAGAGGAAAAATTATTGTTTCTCCCTTATGTCTCACAAAAAGATAAAGGAAGCAAGAGAAGTACAGCACAGAGAAACATGACCAGTTCAGATAATAAGTAGTTGAACGTAGTCCTACTAAGAAGTTAAAACTTTATACTGTAGGTCAGTAATTCTTCTTGGTGCACAAATAAATAAGCTATAAAGAGTTTAGAAATGTCTGTGCCCTGGACACTACCCTCACAAGATTCTAATTTATTGGTCTATGATGAGTAAAGAAGGTAATTTGTAAAATCTCCCTGGTGTCGACTGAAATAAAGCACACAACATGATGGTTGTGAGTCCATTTTTATTTGGGGACTTACTGAAGACTATAGCCCAGGAGACAGCCTCTCAGGTACCTCTGAGGAACTGCTCTGAAGAGGTAGCTGGAGAGGTCAGTGTATACGTGATTTTGGCAAAGGGAGTGCATGCAACCAAACACATCTCAAATAATCTAACTATTTGAAGACCTGCTCTGCCAGTTTGCCCAAAGCACTGGGTGCCTCTTTCCTAATCTCTGCCCTGAACTCCTTTCAGGGTGCGTTAAAGCTCAGCACCTGCAGTAGCTAATGACTCCATCCATGTAGAGCTGGATGGTGAGTGACACTTTTTACTTGGCACTGGTTATGCTAATCCATAGCCAGTGGAAAATCAACACTTTACACAATGGGAGCCCATTGAAGGGTTTTAAGCAGGACCATGAATGATGATTTGGGGAAACAAAATAATTTATTTAAATTGAAGAAGTGAAAGATCAAAGGCTGAGATACAATTAGAACAGTAATACCAAGATATCACCCCTCAACTCCTGCAAATCTAAAACAAGGTTTTCACTTGCATCAAGCAAAATGGTACAAAAAAAGGACAAGGTAGTAAGTTTCTATAAAGCTATATTTATTCTACATAAAGAATTATTTTCTGTTCTGATATTGCATCATCCTTATGTTTTTATTTTAAGATGTTTATTTTATAAAATAATGGTGAATATACATGGTGCTTATTGATATCAATATTTGATGTTTTTACTTGGCAAAATATCAGTTTTGTTTTTCACAGTTGGAAGTGCTTACAATTTCCCTGCTCTTTCTTTCTTTTGTTTTTACTTTCACAGTTGACATATTAAATGCATACTATGAGATGTGTAACATATACATATATAAAGTGTACAAATCAATGAATTTTTACACTTGGGTATACCCCTGTATCCACCACCTACTTTATGATGCAGAATTTGTCTAGCACACCTGAAAGTTTCCTCATGCCCCATTTTATTCAATTTCCACTCCTCCATCATTGGCAACCACTGTTGATTTATTGTATCAGAGATTAGCTTTGTCAGTTCTTATACCTGATATAAATGGAATCATACGGTATGTACTGTCTGGCTTCTTGCAGTCAACATAATGCTTCTCTGACTCATCCATGTTGTGTAAATTTCAGCAGGTTTTTTTTTTTTCATTTCTCTGTAGCATTTCAATGTATGATATTAACACAACTTGTTTATCCATTCTCCTGTTGATTGACATTTGGGTCATTACTATTTTTAGTTATTTTGAGTGAGGCTACTATGACCATTCTTTTATGAGTCTTTGTGGATATATGTACTTGTTTCTCTTGGTTATGTACATAGGAGTAGAATTTCTTCATCATGGACAAGCAATATAATTTATCCTGATATAAGTCTATTGTAATATATTTAGCATATATTAAGAAGATGTGAAACTAAATTTAGTATCAACTAAATTTATTTAGAGTGGCTGCATAAACTTACAATTCCACCACCAATATATGAAAGCTACAGTTGTTCTACATGCTTGTCAACTCTTAGTATTATGTCTTTTTAATTTAAGCCATTTTGGTGAGGGTATAGCCATATACCACTGTGATTTACTTTTGTGTATGTTGGGTCATCTAACAAAAATTACTGTTTTTCAATACCTGTTTATTTTAGTTGATCAGTTGTACAAATAAGCACAACTACACGTTTTTGGCTACTTAAAAAAAATTGGGCTGTAATTCACATGCCAAAATATTCACCATTTTAAAGTGCCCAATTCAGTGATTTTTAGAATATTCACAAAGTTGTGCGACCATAAACACTATCTAATTCCAGAACATTCCCACACTGCGAAAAGAAACTCCACACTCATTAGCAGCTACTCTCACTCCCCTCTCTGTTCCCCTGCCACCTCTCATCCCTCAACCTTGGGCAACTATTAATCTACTACTTTCTGTCTCTATGGCTTTGCCTACTTTGAACATTTCATATAAATGGAATCACATAATATGTTGCCTTTCATGTTTGGCTTCTTTAAGTTAGCATAATATTTTCAAGGTTCATCCATGTTGTATCATCTTTCAGTACTTCATTCCTTTTAATGGCTGAATAGTATTCCATTGCGTGAATATACCATATCTTGTGCATCCATCCATCAACTGATGTACGTTTGGGAGGTTTTCACTTTTTGACTATTATGAATAATACTGCTATGAACATTTGTGTATGAGTTTTTGTGTAGACATGTTTCCTATACTCTTGGGTATATATTTAGAATTGCTGGATCATATGGTAACTCTGTTTAATTTTTGAGCAAATGTCAAATTATTTTTCAAAGAGGCTGCTTACATTAGCTTACATTCTCACCAGCAGTGTATGAGGATTCCAATTTTTTCACATATCTGCCCACAGTTGTTATTGTCTGTCTTTTATTATAGTCACCTTACTGGATGAAAGTGGGTATCTCATTGTGGTTTTGATTTGCATTTCTCTACTGACTAATGATGTTGAGAATCTTTACATGTGGTTATTAATCATTTGTATATCTTCTTCGGAGAAATGTCTATTCAAATCCTTTTCTCATCTTTAAATTACATTATTAACTTTTTCTTAATGATCTCTAAAGTTTTTTTATTATATTCTGGTAACAAATCCTAATAAACAGATATTCTTAATTTAATGAAATCAAATTTATTGTTTTATTTAATCTTTTATGGTTTTATTTTATGGCTATTTTTTCCTTTATAAAGGAAAAAACTATTACTCCATAATCACAAAGATATCCTCCTATGTTTTCTTCTAAACAGAGTTTCACAATTTTTTTCTGTGAAGGGCCAGATAGTAAATATATACAGCTTTGTGGGCCTTACACTCTTTATCATAATTACTCAACTCCACCACTGTAGCATGAGAAAAGTGATAAAGAATACATACATGAATAGGTTGGCTGTGTTCCAATAAAACAATTTACAAACAGAGGTAGTGGGTCAGATTTGGTCTATGAGCCATATTTCTAAAAGTTCTATTGTTTCATCTTTCACATTTAGGTCTATTGTCCATCTCAATTTGATGTTTGTGTGTGGTATAACATAAGGATTAAGGTCCATTTTCGTCCATAAAGATATGAAATTATTTAATACATGGCACCATTTATTAAAAAGACTATTCTTTCTCCCACTTAATTACAGTGAGATCTTAAATGTAAGTCAAGTGACTCTATATGTGTGGGCCTATATTTGGATGCCCTATTCTGCTCCATTGGTCTATTTGTCAATCCTTTCATCAATATCACACTGCCTTAATCATTATAGGTTTATAGTTATTCTTTTTTTTTTTTTTTTTTTTTTTTGTGGTACGCAGGCATCTCACTGTTGTGGCCTCTCCCGTTGGGGGGGACAGGCTCCAGACGTGCAGGCTCAGCAGCCATGGCTCACGGACCCAGCCGCTCCACGGCATGTGGGATCTTCCCGGACCGGGGCACGAACCCATGTCCCCTGTATCAGCAGGCGGACTCTCAACCACTGCGCCACCAGGGAAGCCCTAAACTTATTCTTGAAATCTAGTAGTATAAGTCCTCCAACTTTGCTTTTCTTCTTCAGGATTATATTGACTATTCAAAGACCTTTGCATTCTGATACAAGTTGTATAATCAGCTTATCAATTTACACACACACCCTGCAGGAGTTTGACTGGGATTACGTTTACTCTATAGATCAGTTTTGGAAGAATTGACATTATAACACTACAGAGCCTTCCAATCAATCCATAAACATAGTATGCTTTTCCTTTCATTTAGATCTTTTTCAATGTCTTTCAGAATGTTTTTTAGTTTCAGGTTTAGTGATTTATCACGTCTTTTATGAGATTTATTTCTAAGTATTTGATGCTTTTTATTGTTATTTTCAATGTTGTCTTTTTATTGGCCCCAAAATTTTTGTTAGTTTACAGAAACACAAATAAATTTTGCATCTTGACTTTTTCCAAGTAACTTTGATAAATTCACTAATTAAATCTGTTTCTGAAATTTTGCTTGTCCCTGAAATCCAAAAGTCTTATAACAACTGAAGAGACTACTGAGCTAGTATAGAGAAGAGGTAATAAAAGCACAAACTAAAATGGTGGTTATGAGGAAAGATTTAAGAAATCTATAAAAGATAGAATCCATGGAAATTGGAATTTTTATGACAATGTAATGAATATTAGAGTCTATCAGGTTTCTATCTTGGATGGATGAATAGTTAATGTTGCCATTTACCAAGGTAGGAAATACAGGGAGAAGAAAATGCTTAAGAAAAAAATAATGAGGTTAGTTTTTAATAAATTCCCTTGAGTCGTCTATAAGATATCTAAGGGAAAATTTCCATTAAGGGACTGAAAACAGAAATCTGGACTTCAGGTATTGAAAGTTTTTAGGAATATAGGTGATAGTTTAAGCCACAGAGATATAGATGAAAACATAAGAACAATGTGTAAAGTGAAAAGAGAGCTAAAGATTTTAGTACTGGAAAATGCCAATATTAAAGGAGCAGTGAAGTGAGACAAATCAACAAAGGAGAACAAAAAGAAATGCCCAAGAAAGGACAAACAAGAAAGGTAATCACAGAAACCAATGAAAGAAGAGGTAGAGCATGTTCAGCGATGTGAAGTGCTATAAATTGGTCAAGTGAACCAAAATTGAAATCACCCATTTAGAAGTTATTAATTACTTTTTCCAGAGATATTTCAGCACATGATGTTTGAAGTGGAAGCCAAATTGAATTGGATTGAATTGGAGGTGAGGAAATTAAAAAAAAAAGAAAGAAAGTAAAACTGAGCAAAACAGTGTTTGTAAAGTCTTTTATGTGAAGAGCAGGAGGAAAGACTCTAGACAAAGATTAATACAGGTTCAAAGGAAGGGCTTTTTTTAATTTTTATTTTTATACAATTTTTTAAGCTTACACTCCATTTACAGTTATTACAAAATATTAGCTATATTCCCCATGTTGTACAGTACATCTTTGATGTACTGTACACCAATTTTACACCCAATAGCTTGTACTTCCCACTCCCTCACACCTATAATGCCCTTCCCCCCTCCCACTGGTAACCACTAGTTTATTTGCTATATATGTGAATCTGCTTCTTTTTTGTTATATTCACTAGTTTGTTGTATTGTTTTAGATTCCACATATAAGTGATATCATATAGTATTTATCTTTCAATACCCTCCAAGTCCATCCATGTTGCTGCATGGATGAGTAGTATAAGGAAGGTATCTTTGAGTGACAATATTTGATAATATTTGTATCTCTAGTAGAAAGACCCAAAGAGTTTGAGGCTATAGATGGAAGAGAGAATAATAAATGGAACAAGGTCTTGAAGTAAATGGAAGGTGAGTAGATCTGATGCATAAACACCACCTGAATTAGACTAAACTATCCCTGTAATGGGATAAATAGAAACATAAATACTTATATGTTTTATAGATGTTAGGACACGGAAGTTGGATATAAGTTAATACCTGTTAGTTTGATCTTCTCCCCTACTTAGTCTCTCACATTCTATTATCTACTTAACATGTTTGAATTACTTCTAAGTTGCCTTCAAATGGGTGAAAAAATGTCCCTCCCTTACTTGAACTTCACTTCCTTCACATATAATGAACAGTGCCACAGGCACCTTGTAAGCCTCTAGAAAGGATTTATGCTGTGGTGACAGGCTTTCAATTATGCATGTAAAAATCAAGCTACAGATTTAAATAATATGTGATGGTTTTTGTGAAGGTAAGAACGTAGAAAGAACAGGCACTCATGCTATCCCTTGCTACATATCCACTTTCACCTCCGTCAAATACAAAATTCCAAATAGAATCAAGTTAACAGTAAAGCAATGTAAGTTCTGAAGATTTTTATTAAAAGCTATTAATTAAGAGGGCATGGAGACTTTTTAAAAAAGCAGTGCCAATTATTTGCATTGAATACCCTGAACATCAACAAAGAAATACATAGATTTTAGTGGAATGTGACAAGTAGTTTATAGTATCAATGAGGATGTTGAGACATCTGGTAAATGGAGGCTTGTGATTACATTAAGCAAAGGAAATTTTGAAGGCAATAAATTGAAATTGACAGGTTTAAATAATTATAACAGAAAATGAGTGGTCAAGATAATTTTTAAGATACTTCCTCAATACACATGAATATTAAGATAGCTTATAAAATTCAGATTTGATTTCTATGGGCAAGCAAGTGAATATTTTTAAATGTTTCCCATTGCATTTGCCACAACATGCAAAATACATAAGGCGATGATTGGGAAGTTAATAAAAAGATGAGACTGTCAGCTCCTAAATTAATTCATTAGTCTAATATTCATGGAATATATTTTCCTTTCAATGCACACACATAATTCATATTAGCACTAGTGGGAGGAAGTTTCACTTGCATGGGAAGAATACAGCAATCAACATGCAAAAGTCTAAGAAAACTCTTTGTGAAGAATTTGCTGTTTCACTGTTTATTGCAAAAGTGCTGTCTGCATGACACCAAATGAATACATTGAATCATCCAAATGTTTCTTAGCAGCTGCATGTTTTACATTGTAGGTGAAAAGTATAAAATATTTTTTGCATTTTATCCATAAAAAGAAAAGGTAACTAAATACCAACCACGTGCCAAGCACTGTGCTAAGTCCCTGACAAGTGTAGTTATTGACACAGAAGTGCTGTGAAATCATCCCAAAACTCAGTGGCTCAAAATAATCGTTTATTCTCATGCATCTGTGGGTCAATTAAGCATTACTTGATAGGACTGGGCTCAGCTGGGGAGTTTTTCTGACCTTAAGCTAGACTTGCTCATGGATTTGGGTGTTGGCTAGCAGTTGTATGATCTATGCCGGGCCCAGGTAAGGTGGTTTGTTCTGCTCTGATGTATCTAATCTTCTTCAGGGAGCAGCAGCGTAGCCAGTGGCAAAGGAACAAGAGGGCAAGCTGAATGGTGTAAGAACCTTACATATTTTGGTCATGTTATGTCTTACAACCTGCCATTGACCAAAACAAGCCAAATGGCCAAGCTCAGAGTCAAGGGTTGGGGACATATACTCTACATCTTCAGTGGAAGAAACTGCAAAGTGACTGGGCAAAGGGCATGGATATAGGATGGGGTAAAGAACTGGAGCCATTAATGAAATCTGAAATACACACTATTTTATTTAATCCTCAACACATCCCCACATATTATCCTCTTATTACAAGTAGGAAATTAGAAAAAAGAGAGGTTAAGTGACTTGCCCAAGTCATAGAGGTAATAAGTTGCAGAGCTAATGCCAAAGTTCATGGTCACTGTTGTCATTCCAGTACATAATTTTCTATGCACATAGCTTAAAAATCTGCAAGTGAAATGAGGTCTGCCAATTAACTGATACACAAATGACATTGGCAGGTAAACAATAAATATATATGTGTGTGTGTTTGTATGTGTGTCTTTGTGTGTATCCATAATCATATAGAATATTGAGTAATAAAAAAAACAACCACTTGATTGAATCAATGGGATGACATTTAAATCAACCTTTAGTTTTCGATTGCTCATACATGTAAGATCTCTGTCAGAGATGTCTGTGGCAAGACTGCTTTGTCTTCCTAAACCTCTCATCATCCGAATTGTGAAGAAACCACACATGAAGAAACCACACAATCTGTTCTTCTCTCTTTCTGATTCTGGGCTGAAGGATGGTAAGGGAGTATATTGTGAAAGCAGACTCACCACAGTTGTACACACATGCAGATATATTTTGAGAGGGAAAGGAACAAGTTGAGGGAACACATATCATGTGGCTTCAGTTTTATCAATAAGTATATTAATGATATTATCATTTACTCAGAGATAAATAAAAAGATATCCAACTCTTCTCTATCCTTAAATAAATAAATAAATGGCAGCACACTTTCCTGCCTTTCCCTCAAGATACTATTGTATTTTTCTCTTTCCCTTCAATGCCAGTCTATACTTGATGCTGCTGCTCCCTGATACCACATTCCCATGTGAATGTCTTAGCTTCCTTCTTCACTGGTCTTGCCCTCTCCAATGGTATCTTTCATCTCCCAATCACAAATATTTTTATCAGTCCTCATCCTTTTTGCCCTCTTTCCAGTATATGCCATTTGCCTACTCTTCTGCCACTGGAAACTCTACATTTAGAGGAAATGTAGAGATGTTAGCTGTGTGGCTACTGGAGCCAGTCTGTCTGGATTCGAATCCTGACTCTTCCACTTCAGAGTGCTGTGGCCTTCAGTAAATTAATGAACCTCTCCTTGCCTCTGTTTCCTTATCTGTAAAAAGAGAGTAGTCATAGCACCATAGTACCCAAATCATATGGTTATCATGAGGATTAAATGAGGTCATCTATGGTAAATACTCTGAAAACTGCCTGGCACACAGTAAGTACTCAATAAAAACTCTCTCCTTTGATGATACGGCAGTGCCCTGTGCTCTTCCTACATTTTTTAGCATACTGGATTTAATTCCTCCTCCCAATCCCTATTTATATATGTTTACTCACAGTTTATTCTCTTTTTAAAATATTTCGTTATTGAAGTATAGTTGATTTACAATGTTGTGTTAGTTTAAAGTATACAGCAAAGTGGTTCAGTTTATATATATATATATATATATATATATATATATTCTTTATTCTTTTCAGATTCTTTTCCATTATAAGTTATTACAGGATATTGAGTATAATTCCCTGTGCTATACAGTAGGTCCTTGTTGGTTATCTATTTTATATATAGTAGTGTATATACATTAATTCCAAACTCCTAGTTTATCCCTATCCTCCCTTCCCTTTTGGTAACCGAAAGTTTATTTTCTAGTATCAAAATTTGATGCCCCAGGTTTTCAAATCTATGTCTGGCCTAACCACTCTTCAAATAACACTATTTCAATTTAACACAATTTTGTCATACTCAGTTTTCTACTGACTAACAGAAAAACTGCCCAGTGGTCTCATCAAATAATCCCCTTATATACTTTAAGATCACATCTTTTATGCTTTAATCTTCTTTTTACTAAGCTAAGTAACTCCAATCCCTTTAAACTTTTCTTATAAAGCCTGTTTTCCATTCCTTTGAAATTGTTTATTATACGTTTCTCTACCTTCCAATACTTCTATATTCTTCTTACAGTATGAATATTCACTTTTCATAATATTCAAAAAATGTTTTGACTAATGTTGATTACAATGAAAGCATATTCTAACCTTGGGTGCTAATCCCCTGCTAGGTTCCATTATTCAGCTTGTGAGTAAGAATAGTAATTTTCCTGTTCTTGATTCTAGCCAGGTCTGTTCCAAAGAATAAAAAGGTAAAATTAATATAATACGAACAGCATTATCATGACCTCAATCAAAGTTGTGGGTTTTGTGCATAGCAATTTGCCCTTATTAATTCGTATTGTAACTGTATGAAAGGAACTAAACAAAATAGAGTCCAGGATTGGGCACATACATCTAGGCTTATTCCATATCCTAGGAGGTCAGCTAAAGTTCTTGTGAGAATATGCCGAAGATCATTCTAAGCTAGAAAACTCAAATGCCAGAAGGATAGTGGACTTAGGAATCAGTTTAAAAGAATCTAGTGCCTCATTTATGAATTACGAGTAATCAAGCACAGACAACTCTGAAAATTTTGGATATGTAAACTGCTAAGGTTTTATAAAATAGCTGGCGACATGGATTTGAATTCTAAATGCCTCCACACCAAATTTTCCTGAAAGAATCCCCTTTAAACTGCTGTCCCCATTAACATCCTGGCCATTCACAATATGTACTCCACCATCTTTTCTCATTAGGGCTTCTAAGAGCTTCAGGAACTGTTTGTGTAGCAATTACAACTATGCTTGAAATGGTCAGATTGTTTATAGATTGACAGTAAAGGACTTATAGGGATCCAAAACACTACAAATCTCCGAACTTCCTTGGGGCTGTAGGGAAGTTTCAAAAGCACTGATAAGAAGCAGGTTGCAGCCATTAAGCAGATATCGACTTGCGTTGAAGGCAGTCACACACGTATCAAACTGTGACTAAGTATTGATCTAAGACCAATATTTACCTCAAGGAACAATGCTTCCTGGGTGCACCAAAAACCCCAGTCAATACATGTCTTTTTACATACATTCCATTACCAAAATTAATTGTGACAAAAATGTTGATCTACTTTTATTTTGACATCTGAGGAATATTTATAGGAACTTCAGAAAGTAGGTAGCACTTTCTGTTATATTTCTGTAGTCCATTTATTAAGCTAAAGGAAGAACCAACGTAAATGTTATTAACTTCGTTATAATCAGTTTTGTGCTTTTCTCCTGGAAAGGTATGCAATTTACAACAAGTAAGGGTAGGGGCTAGAGAGGAAAGAACTTTAGAGAGAGAAGACTTCGCTTAAAATCTTGCTCCTACCGTTTATTAAATATTCAATCCTGGGAAAGTTTTTAACCATTCTGAGGCTCAACTATACAATAGAGGAGAATATTAATGCCTACCTGACTCATCAGATTGTTATGAGAATCAAATGAGATCAAGTTGTAATCCAGCTATCCCTCTGTCCCTCATCACCTCTTTACATCCAAATGTCTTGAAGGAGTTGCCTTAATTCACATTTCACTCTTTGTTATCTTCCCACTCACCTGTCAACCCACAACAATCTGTCTTCCATACCTACCACTAAATTAAACGTGCTTTTGATTTGTCTCCCACTTCTTCATTGATAAGTCTGATAGGTACTCAGTTCTCATCTTATTTGATTTTATAACAGCATTACTCATGCTTATCCAACTCCTAATTTGAAGATCTCTACCCCTGGACTTCATGTCTCTGTGTTCTCTGGATTTCCATTTCTCTATGGCTATTCTTTCCTAGTATCCTTCAAGAGCTCATCTTACCCTCCCCAGCTGTTTTTCATTACACCATACTGAGCCCTCTTCTCTTGCCATTGCGCACACTCTCCCTGTGTGATCTCACTCGGACTTGTGGTGGACCATTACCACGTATGAGCTGTTGACTCCAAAATCTATAACTCATTCATTTATTCAAAAACCAAACAGTATATATGTATACAGAGCATTAGTGGAGTACACCTTACTTTAGGTCTTTGTTCAAATGTCAACTTATCAGAGAGGCCTTCCCTGACAACCCTCTAGAAATTAGCAATCTCTACATTCACATTCTGCATACCCCCACATACAACTTCATTTTATCCATAGAATGTATCAAGTTTATTGATTATTATTATCTGTTTACTTTCCATCTCCCTTAGTATATTGTTATTTCCAGGAGACAAAATATCTTATTTATTTCATTCACTGATGTGTCCCCAGTGCCCAGGAATGTGCATAGAGAACATGGTAATACCTCAATAATTGTTGACTGGCAAAAATGTAAAATACTTGGAGCAGAGTAGGTACTCAATAAATTGTTGTACTATTATTATTATTACTATAGATGAGTAATTAAAATATTTTGAAAAATAAAATACCATATAAATGCTAAACTAGGAAATCATAAGCACAAGATGCTTATTAGTTGATTACAGGTAAATCTGGATGAAAAATTCTGTAGTATCCACCAGAGCTCCTAGACATGTCATATACACACCTCTAGTGTTCATCTCACACAAGCATAGGGCAACAGGGTATCAGGCTGTAGTTGCTGCTGGAAGCTGGAGGATGCAGTAATATTAAAGCTATTCTTTGGTTCCCTGTTAGGGTGTCTGTGGAGAAATCTCATCATATGGAGGCAACGGTAATTATACTATTAGTAACAACAGAAAGAGGAAAACCTCAGCGCAACCTCATTTTCCAATTTGCTATATCTAACTAGTGGTTGCCCAGTCCCAAGCTCTTCAGTAGCCCTTGGCCCAGCCCTTCTCATCATACTCACCTCTGAGGTGGTGCCAGTTCCTGACAGTGGCTCAGCACATTAACCAATACAAAGCAAACCTTTATTACTTTGTAAGGAGTGGCACAAAATTGATTAATTTCAAACAAAGTTAATTGCCTTGGGAAACTGAGCAACATACTGCAACAAAAACATTTATATTAAATAAGAAAAATATATATATTTTAGGAAAAACAGTTTAGCTTTCTAGTAAACATTAATAGGACTCTGTAGTTGAAGCTTTCTCTAAGGAAAACAACCATGAGTTATTGTAAATAGTTCAATCAGGTTAGCTGTGTGGGGCTTCCCTGGTGGCACAGTGGATGAGAGTCTGCCTGCCGATGCAGGGGACAAGTGTTCGTGCCCTGGTCCGGGAAGATCCCACATGCAGCGGAGCGGCTGGGCCCGTGAGCCATGGCCGCTGAGCCTGTACGTCCGGAGCCTGTGCTCCACAATGGGAGAGGCCACAACAGTGAGAGGCCCGCGTACCGCAAAGAAAAAAACAAAACAAAAAAAGTTAGCTGTGTGTAGCAGTTGGTTCCCCAAAGACTTCAAGATAATTGGGGGCTTTAATAAGGGGAAAGGAAAAGCTATTACTAGAAGCAATAGATCCCTTTTACACTTGGGATCCAAGACTCAGCTTTGAGTAGTGGACTGTATGTGAAGCTGAGAAGGGGTCACAGTAAAAATGGTTCGAGTGGTGTTTATCTGCTCTGTATGTAGTAGAATCAGCAACTAAATTAGAGCAGTATATATTCTTTGAAACTATTGAAGTCTACAGGAAGGTAGATACAAGACACAATGGATTTGTCTTTTCAGTGATATTTAAAATTGGAAGCAGGACTTACATTTTAAAGTATCAACCCCAGGAACTTGTACTGGGGCAGGAGGTAAAGGGTACAAATCTAAGAGCCAGACATGAAGTAAACACAGAAGGGAACAAACCTAGGAGATGCTGGGATCTGGACAGATACGTTCCCAGTACTGAAGAGGAAAGCAAGCCTTTAGATAGAACAGAATAGAACATTTCATCACTTGGCATTTTATTTAAATCACCTCATTTTTTACTCAAATAAATATATTTATTTTAAAAAGGAGCTCTCCTGTAACTTATGGATCATTATTATTTGTTAACGGAAGTGATCAGGCAATTAACACAATATGGATTAAACAATAATATTAAATTCCAGCTGGACACCATTGTTAGTCTTAAACTCTTAGCTTGAAGATCATGTTTGTGTTTCTTTTAAAGGGACAATAACAACTGTTTGAGAGTTACTAATGACAAACTTATCCCAAACTAAGAATTTCTCATTAATGTAATCAGAAGAAGTGAATGAGCATTGAACAGAAATAAATTTTCTCATTATGAATCACCTATTATGTGCCTGTGTCCCACCAGTAATATGTATTACAAACTTAGGGAAAAAAAATTTTTTTTAAATCTTTATTGGAGTATAACTGCATTACAGTGGTGTGTTAGTTTCTGCTTTATAACACAGTGAACCAGCTATACATATACATATATCCCCATATCTCCTCCCTCTTGCGTCTCCCTCCCACCGTCCCTATCACACCCCTCTAGGTGGTCACAAAGCACCGAGCTGATCTCCCTGTGCTATGCAGCTGCTTCCCACTAGCTATCTCTTTTATATTTGGTAGTATATATAAGTCCATGGCACTCTCTCACTTTGTCCGAGCTTACCCTTCCCCCTCCCTGTGTCTTCAATTCCATTCTCTACACCTGTGTTTTTATTCCTGTCCTGCCCCTAAGTTCTTCAGAACCTTTTTTTTTTTTTAATTCCATATATATGTGTTAGCATGCAGTATTTGTTTTTCTCTTTCTGACTTACTTCACTCTGTATGACGGACTCTAGGCGATCCACCTCACTAAAAATAACTCAATTTTTTTTCTTTTTTGGCTGAGTAATATTCTATTGTATATATGCACCACATCTTCTTTATCCATTCATCTGTCAATGAACACTTAGGTTGCTTCCATGTCCTGGTTATTGTAAATAGACCTGCAATGAACATTGTGGTACATGGCTCTTTTTGAACTATGGCTTTCTCAGAGCATATGCCCAGTAGTGGGACTGCTGGGTCATATGGTAGTTCACTTTTTAGATTTTAAGGCACCTCCATAGTGTTCTCCATAGGGGCTGTATCAGTTTAACTTCCCACCAACAGTGCAACAGGGTTCCCTTTTCTCCACACACTCTCCAGCATTCATTGTTCATAGATTTTTTGATGATGGCCATTCTGACCAGTGTGAGGTGATACCTCAGTGTAGTTTTGATTTGTATTTCTCGAATGATTAGTGATGTTGAGTATCCTTTCATTGGTTTGTTGCCAATCTGTATATCTTCTTTGGAGAAATGACTATTTAGGTCTCCTGCCCATTTTTGCTTGGGTTGTTTGTTTTTTTGATATTGAGGTGCATGAGCTGCTTGTAAATTTTGGAGATTAATCCTTTGTCAGTTGCTTCATTTGCAAATATTTTCTCATATTCTGAGGGTTGTCTTTTCATCTTGTTTATGGTTTCCCTTGCTATGCAAAAGCTTTTAAGTTTCATAAGGTCCCATTTGTTTATTTTTGTTTTAATTTCCATTTCTCTAGGAGGTGGGTCAAAAAGGATCTTGCTGTGATTTATGTAACAGAGTGTATTGCCTATATTTTCCTCTAAGAGTTTTATAGTGTCTGGCCTTACACTTAGGTCTTTAATCCACTTTGAGTTTATTGTTGTGTATAGTGTTAGCAAATGTTCTAATTTCATTCTTTTACATGTAGCTGTCCAGTTTTCCCAGCACCACTTATTAAAGAGGCTGTCTTCTCTCCATGTATATTCTTGCCTCCTTTATCAAAGATAAGGTGACCATATGTGCTTGAGTTTATCTTTGGGCTTTTTATTCTGTTCCATTGATCTATATTTCTCTTTCTGTGCCCATACCATACTGTCTTGATTACTGTAGCTTTGTGCTATAGTTTGAAGACTGGGAGCCTGATTCCTCCAGCCCCGATTTTGTTTCTCAAGATTGCTTTGGCTATTCGGGGTCTTTTGTGCTTCCATACAAATTGTGAAATTTTTTCTTCTACTTCTGTGAAAAATGCCGTTGGTAGTTTGAGAGGGATTGCATTGCATCTGTAGATTGCTTTGGGTAGTAGAGCCATTTTTAAAATTTTGAATCTTCCGATCCAAAAACATGGTATATCTCTCCATCTGTTTGTATCATCTTTCATTTCTATCATCAGTGTCTTATACTTTTCTGTACACAGGTCTTTTGTCTCCTTATGTAGGTTTATTCCTTGGTATTTTATTCTTTTGTTGCAATGGTAAATGGGAGTGTTTCCTTAATTTCTCTTTCAGATTCTTCATCATTAGTGTAGAGGAATGCAAGAGATATCTGTGCATTAATATTGTATCCTGCTACTTTACCAAATTCGTTGATTAGCTCTAGTAGTTTTCTGGTAGCATCTTTAGGATTCTCTATGTATAGTATCATGTCATCTGCAAACAGTGACAGCTTTACTTCTTTTTTTCTGATTTGGATTCCTTTTATTTCTTCTTCTTCTCTGATTGCTGTGGCTAAAATTTCCAAAACTGTGTTGAATAATAGTGGTGAGGGTGGACAACCTTGTCTTATTCCTGATCTTAGAGGAAATGGTTTCAGTTTTTCACCATTGAGAATGATGTTAGCTGTGAGTTTGTCATATATGCCCTTTATTATGTTGAGATAAGTTCCCTCTATGCCTACTTTCTGGAGGGTTGTTATCATAAATAGGTGTTGAATTTTGTTGAAAGGTTTTTTGCATCAATTGAGATGATCATATGGTTTTTCACCTTCAATTTGTTAATATGGTTTATCACATTGATTGATTTGAATATATTGAAGAATCCTTGCATTCCTGGGATAAACCCCACTTGGTCATAATGTATGATCACTTTAATGTGCTGTTGGATTCTGTTTGCTAGTATCTTGTTGAGGAATTTTGCATCTATGTTCATCAGTGATATTGGCTTGTAGTTTTCTTTCTTTGTGACTCTTCGTCTGGTTTTGGTATCAGGGTGATGGTGGCCTCGTAGAATGAGTTTGGGAGTGTTCTTCCCTCTGCTATATTTTGGAAGAGTTTGAGAAGGGTAGGTGTTAACTCTTCTCTAAATGTCTGCTAGAATTCACCTGTGAAGCCATCTGGTCCTGGGCTTTTGTTTGTTGGAAGATATTTAATCACAGTCTCAAGTTCAGTGCTTGGGATTGGTCTGTTTATATTTTCTATTTCTTCCTGCTTCAGTCTCAGAAGGTTGTGCTTTTCAAAGAATTTGTCCATTTCTTCCAGGTTGTCCATTTTATTGGCATATAGTTGCTTGTAGTAATCTCTCATGATCATTTGTATTTCTGCAGTGTCAGTTTTTACTTCTCCTTTTTCATTTCTAATTATATTGATTTGAGCCTTCTCCCTTTTTTTCTTGATGAGGCTGGCCAATGGTTTATCAGTTTTGTTTATTTTCTCAAAGAACCAGCTTTTGGTTTTATTGATCTTTGGTATAGTTTCCTTCATTTGTTTTTCATTTATTTCTGATCTGATCTTTATGATTTTTTTCCTTCTGCTAACTTTGGGCAGTTTTTTTTGTTCTTTGTCTAATTGCTTTAGGTGTAAGGTTAGGTTGTTCATTTGAGATTTTTCTTGTTTCCTGTGGTAGGATTGTATTGCTGTAAGCTTCCCTCTTAGAACTGCTTTTGCTGCATCCCGTAGGTTTTGGGTTGTCGTGTTTTCATTGTCACTTCTTTCTAGGTATTTTTTGATTTCCTCTTTGATTTCTTCAGTGACCTGTTGTTTATTAAGTAGTGTATTGTTTAGCCTACATGTGTTTGTATTTTTTAAGGATTTTTCCTTTAATTGATATCTATTCTCACAGCATTGTGGTCGGAAAAGATACTTGATAAATTTCAATTTTCTTAAATTTACCAAGGCTTGATTTGTGACCCAAGATATGATCTATCCTGGAGAATGTTCCATGAGCACTTGACAAGAAAGTGTATTCTGTTGTTTTTGGATGGAACGTCCTATAAATATCAATTCAGTCCGTGTTGTTTAATATATCATTTAAAGCTTGTGTTTCCTTATTTATTTTCATTTTGGACATCCGTCCATTAGTGAAAGTGGGGTGTTATTTTCCCCTACTATGATTATGTTACTGTCGATTTCCCCTTTTATGGCTGTTAGCATTTGCCTTATGTATTGAAGTGCTCCAATGTTGGTTGCATAAATATTTACAATTGTTATATCTTCTTGGATCGATCCCTTGATCATTATGTAGTGTCCTTCTTTGTCTCTTGTAATAGTCTTTGTTTTAAAGTCTATTTTGTCTGATATGAGAATTACTATTCTAGCTTTCTTTTGACTTCCATTTGCATGGAATATTGTTTTCCATCCCCTCACTTTCAGTCTGTAAGTGTCCCTCGGTCTGAAGTGGGTCTCTTGTAGACAGCATATATATGGGTCTTGTTTTTGTATCCATTCAGCCAGTCTATGTGTTTTGGTAGGAGCATTTAATCCTTTTACATTTAAGGTAGTTATCAGTATGTATGTTCCTATTACCATTTCCTTAATTGTTTTGGGTTTTTTATTGTAGGTCTTTTTCTTCTGTTGTGTTTCCTGCCTAGAGAAGTTCCTTTAGCATTTGTTGTAAAGCTGGTTTGGTGGTGCTGAATTCTCTTACCTTTTGCTTGTCTGTAAAGGTTTTAATTTCTCAGTCAAATCTGAATGAGATCCTTGCTGGGTAGAGTAATCTTGATTGTAGGTTTTTCCCTTTCCTCACTTTAAATATATCCTACCACTCCCTTCTGGCTTGCAGAGTTTCTGCTGAAAGATCAGCTGTTAACCTTATGGGGATGCCCTTGTATGTTATTTCTTGTTTTTCCCTTGTGGCTTTTAATATTTTTTCTTTGTATTTAATTTTCATTATATTGATTAATATGTGTCTTAGCATGTTTCTCCTAGGATTTATCCTGTATGGGACTCTCTGCACTTCCTGGACTTGTCTGACTATTTCCTTTCCCATATTAGGGAAGTTTTCAACTATAATCTCTTGAAATATTGTCTCACTCCATTTCTTTTTCTCCTCTCCTTCTGGGACCCATATAATTCGTATGTTGCTGCATTTAATGTTGTCCCAGTGGTCTCTGAGACTGTCCTCAATTCTTTTCTTTTTTTTTTCTTTATTCTGCTCTGTAGTAGTTATTTCCACTATTTTATCTTCAGGTCACTGATCCGTTCTTCTGCCTCAGTTATTCTGCTACTGATTCCTTCTAGAGAGTTTAAAATTTCATTTATTGTGTTGTTCATCACTGTTTGTTTGATCTTTAGTTCTTCTAGGCCCTTGTTAAATGTTTCTTGTATTTTCTCCATTCTATTTCCAAGAATTTTTATCATCTTTGCTATCATTACTCTGAATTCTTTTTCAGGTAGACTGACTATTTCCTCTTCATTTGTTTGGTCTGGTGGGTTTTTACCTTGCTCCTCATCTTCTGTGTTTCTCTGTCTTCTCATTTTGCTTAATATATTGCATTTGGGGTCTCCTTTTCATAGGCTGCAGGTTCATAGTTCCCATTGTTTTTGGTTTCTGTCTCCAGTGGGTAAGGTTGGTTTAGTGGGTTGTGTGGGTTTCCTGGTGGAAGGGACTGGTGCCTGTGTTCTGGTGGATGAAAGAGGATCTTGTCTTTCTGGTCAACAGGACTGCCTCTGGTGGTGTGAGTTTGGGTGTCTGTGAACTTAATATGATTTTAGGAAGCGTCTCTGCTAATGGGTGGGGTTGTGTTCCTGTCTTGCTAGTTGTTTGGCATAGGGTGTCCAGCACTATATCTTGCTGGTCGTTGAGTGGAGCTTTGTCTTAGCGTTGAGATGGAGATCTCTGGGAGAGATTTCGCCATTTGATATTACATGGAGCCAGGAGGTCTCTGGTGGACCAGTGTCCTGAACTCAGCTCTCCCACCACAGAGGCACAGACCTGAACCCAGCCGGAGCATCAAGACCCTGTCAGCCACATGGCTCAGAAGAAAAGGGAGGAAAAAAAGAAAGAAAAAAGAAAGAAAGAAAGAAAGAAAGAAAGAAAGAAAGAAAGAAAGAAAGAAAGAAAGAAGAAAAAAGAAATAGTTATTAAAATAAAAAATAAAAAAATATTAAAAATAAAAAAATTTTAAAGTAATAAAAATAAGGAATAAAGAAAGAGAGAATGAAGAGAGCAACCAAACCAAAAAGCAAATCCACCAATGATAACAGGCACTAAAAATTATACTAAAAAAACAAAATTGGACAGACAGAACCCTATGACAAATGGTAAAAGCAAAGCTATACAGACAAAATCACTCAAGGAAGCATACACATACACACTCACAAAAAGAGAAAAAGGAAAAAAATATATATATCTTTATATTAAAGAAAAGAGAGTAACCACATCAATAAACAAATCTACCAATGATAATAAACTCTAAATACTAAACTAAGATAAACATAAAACCAGAAACCAGTCAGTCACATAGAGCAAACCCCGAGTCTACAGTTGCTTCCAAAGTCCACCGCCTCAATTTTGGAATGATTCATTTTCTATTCAGGTATTCCACAGATGCAGGTACATCAAGTTGATTGTGAAGATTTAATCTGCTGCTCTTGAGGCTGCTGGGAGAAATTTCCCTTTCTCTTCTTTGTTCACAGAGCTACTGGGGTTCAGGTTTGGATAGGCCCCGCCTCTGCGTGTGGGTTGCCTGAGGGCATCTGTTCCCACCCAGACAGGACGTAGTTAAAGTAGCAGCTGATTAGGGGGCTCTGGCTCATTCAGGCCAGGGGGAGGGAGGGGTACAGAATGCTGGGCATGCCTGCAGTGGCAGAGGCCAGTGTGACCTTGCAACAGCCTGAGGCACACCGTGTGTTCTCCCGGGGAAGTTGTTCCTGGATCATGGGACCCTGGCAGTGGCAGGCTGTACAGGCTCCTGGGAGGGGAGGTTTGGTTAGTGACCTGTGCTTGCACACAGTATTCTTGGTGACTGCAGCAGTAGCCTTAGTGTTTCATGCCCATCTCTGGTGTCACACTGATAGCCTGGCTCACGCCCATCTCTGGAGCTCGTTTAGACTGTGCTCTGAATCCCCTCTCCTTGCACACCCCAAAACAATGGTCTCTTGCTTCTTAGGCAGTTCCAGACTTTTGCCCAGACTCCCTCCCCCCTAGCTGTGATGCACTAGCCCCCTTCAGGCTGTGTTCACGCAGCCAACCCCAGTCCTCTCCCTGGGATCCGACCTCCGAAGCCAGAGCCTCAGCTCCCAGCCCCCACCCACGCAGTGGGTGAGCAGACAAGCCTCTCAGGCTGGTGAGTGATCATTGGCAGTGTTCCTCTGTGCGGGAATCTCTCCGCTTTGCCCTGTGCACCCCTGTTGCTGCGCTGTCCTCCATGGCTCCGAAGCTTACCCGCCGCAACCCCCCGGCTCCGCCAGTGAAGGGGCTTCCTAGTGTGTGGAAACTTCTCCTCCTTCACAGTTCCCTCCCCGAGGTGCAGGTCCCATCCCGATTCTTTTGTCTGTGTTTTTTTCTTTTTTCTTTTGCCCTATGCAGGTACGTGGGGAGTTTCTTGTCTTTGGGGAAGTCTGAGGTCTTCTGCCAGCGTTTAGTAGGTGTTCTGTAGGAGTTGTTTCACATGTAGATGTATTTCTGATGTATTTGTGGGGAGGAAGGTGATCTCCACGTCTTACTCCCCCACCATCTTGAAGGTTTCCCACACTTAAGATAATTTAAGTTAAGCAAATAACAGTTTAGAAGCCATAGTCTAAAAGGAACTAAGTGTGAGAAGGAAGCACAGGCAAGAGTAAAAATTTGAATGAACAATCAGGAAAAGGTATATTTACAGTAACTGATGATATGAGACAGGAACTGGAACATTCATAGTAACTGAAGATATAGTATATTTACAGTAACTAAAGATATATATGAAGCTATATCAGTCAGCTTGTGTGAGTTTATACCAATATTTTTTTTAACAACAACCAATACCAATAGTTTTTTTCTCCCTCATATTCCCAGGCAGTGACTGTGGGTCAGCTCTGGCTCTGCAACTTGTGCCTTTTCATTAAGAACAGCCCCTATTTCAGTCTCTTAAAGCTTCAGCTCAGATGTGGCACATAATCATTTCATTCATGGTTCATTGACTAAAGGAAGTCAATGAAAATCAATGAGGCAGGGCATATACTCAAGTTATCTTTTTCATTTTACCTCTTCTACTTTAAAAAAAATTGGTTATTCAGCAACACATTATACAGGAGGAAATTATCTCAGAATAAAAGACTGTTACCAAACCAAACTTGTATTTGTTTGCCTGACACACAGCAAAGCCAATCTATTGACAAGGGGTTATAGTGCAGGAAAGTACAAAGTTTATTGCTGGGTGCCAAGCAAGGAGACCAGGAAGCTAATGCTCAAAAGACCCAAATTCTCCAATGGCTTTCAATAAAGGATTTTTAAAGACAGTGTGAGGGAGAGAGTCGTGGGGTACATGACAAGCTCATGCATAATTCTCTGATTGGTTGATGGTGAGGTAACAGGGTGGGATTTCAGGAATCTCAATTATCAGTTTTCCAGCTCCAACTGGTCTAGGGTCTACATACTGGTAGTCAACATGCAGTTAACTTCTTCCACCTTGTAGGAGTTTTAGTATCCGCAAAACAACTCAATGATATGGCTCAGGGTATTATCCATAGCCCTTGACAATGAACTAAAGGTCCTTGACTTTGTTTTATGGCTAAACCATTATTATTTTGTCTTGCTTGATTGCTTTACTTTCCTCATTTCTCTGATTAAATTTGTTCTTTGAAACTCAGGGAAAGCATAGGAGGCTAAATCTTTTCTGCAAACAAGAGTCAGGGGACATAAGGGTCTGTCACTGGGAAGGCCACACAGGGTACTGCTTGGTTCTAAGATCATTAAATTTAAAAAATTAAACTTTGTTAAAAACTTAATATATTTTACTTATTTTTTTTCTTTTGCCATGTACCAGTTAAAACAGAAACACAAATAATCAGCAGTCCAGAGACCAGTATCTTGTAATCATTGTTCTAAGTTTGATACTTCTATTATTGAGACCACAGAAAACTCTCAACCACTGTAACTTGGTCTCCCTTAGAATTCACTTCACAATGCTACCCTTGTATATTACTTTTTCAGCTTTTGTTTAAAAGAAAGAGAGAGAGAGATTCTGCATTTGCCCTAACAGTATTCATTTCTCATTGCACCAGTCTCTCTTGAGGAGCTAATATGGATTTGATATGGGTCCTACTATTCATAACTTTGTAACTTATTTTGTTCTGGCTTCCAGGAAATGCAGAGCCACCGTGGCAGTTCAACTACAGAAATTCTATTTATCTTTATGATTAGCATACATACATCCTCTTTTTCCCTTGGTTTGTAATTTTTTTTCTAACTTACTATCCTGTTATACTTTTCATGTTACAAGCCCTCTCACTTCCTTTCTAGACAGATGTGGGTTCCAAATTAGTATAACTTAACTAGTGGTCATATTATTTCCTATTAATCTCCATATCTTGCTGTCTCTATTTGTCATTTTCTTCAGTATGGGATCGATGATTGATTCACCTTTGTACTTTTGATGGTGTTTAACATATAGCAGATAATTAATGCATATTTGTTTAATGGTGGCCTGGCTGGATGGTTGGCTGGATGGATGGATGGACGGATCATGCCTTATACTTCTCAGTTGGCTAAATATATCATTTTCTTCCATGCTGAATATTTTAGGAACCATAACAAGTAAGAAAACCTATGTAACAGTTAATGTGGGAAGCCACCAAGTGTTAAAATGTCTGCTTTTACAATAAGGTCCTATTCCCAATTGGTATCCTGGAAAATTATTAATAATATTTTGAAGATAACATCAACATTATTCACAATAACCAAGATATGGAAGCAACATAAATGTCATTGATGGATGAATGGATAAGAAAACGTGGTATATATAAACAATGAAAAGTAATTCAGTCTTAAAAAAGAAGGAAATGCTGCCACATGTGACAACATGGATGAACCTGGAGGACGTTAATGCCAAATAAAATAAACCAGTCACAGAAGGACAAATACTGCGTGATTTTACTTATATGAAGTATCTAAAAGAGCTGAACTCATAGAAGCTTGGAGTAGGAAGAATGGTTACCAGGGACTGAGGGGGAGGGGAAAATAAGGAGTTGCTAATCTACAGGTATAAAGTTTCAGTTGTGCAAGATGAATAAATTCTAGAGATCAGAGGATCTCAGTTGTACAACATAGTACCTATAGCTAACAGTGCTGTATTGTGCAGTTAAAAATTTTGTTAAGAAGGTAGATCTCATGTTAAGTGTTCTTACCACAATAAAAAAAATTAAGTAAAAAAGAATAAAGGTAACATCAGCAAATCTGCCACATGCGTAACTATGAAGGAATAGTATAAATGTACTTAGAGACGTCTCTTTCCACACTGAAACGTTGAAAAGATATTTGTAATGTTGCCAGGTTTCATTTTGCTTGATTTATCTGACACTGTTGGCTCAACTGGAATACCTGCCTTTATCACACATTTCATCCAAGAATGTCATGCTGGGGGCTTCCCTGGTGGCGCAGTGGTTGAGGGTCCACCTGCTGATGCAGGGGACACGGGTTCGTGCCCCGGTCCGGGAAAATCCCACATGCTGTGGAGCTGCTAGGCCCGTGAGCCATGGCCGCTGGGCCTGCGCGTCCGGAGCCTGTGCTCCGCAATGGGAGAGGCCACAACAGTGAGAGGCCCGTGTACCGCAAAAAAAATAGTCATGCTGTTTTCATTCTTACTAGCTCCCTCATCCTTAACCCACTTTCACTCTGCATCCCACGTTCTAATAGTGTCCTGTTTTGGGAAGCAAATTCCCTCCAGGAGGAGTCAGAAGAGTCAGCCTTTTTAAAAAATTTTTATTTCAGATACAGAATGATCATGGGTTTCCAAGTGTGTCTACTAATTACTAAGGTGACCCAAGCAGATGCTACTCTTAATCAAACAATACTTCAGACTGCTAGAGTGTGGATCATCTACCAAGCACTCTCCCAACATTCACCCAAGTGCTTACTCTCTGTGTAGCTTTCTGCATCATGGATAAAGTAACTGTGGCCTCTGGGATGAGGTAAACTAAATAAGTTCTTCAGCTAGTTTTTGCATTTGAAAAAGGGAAAGGTTTCCATATGAAAACACACATTAGTTAACACAGAAAGTGAATTGTTTGCATCACAGAAGACGGAACTTGGAATCCATATGTGTCTTAGCCCAGTCAGGCTGCTGTAACAGAATACCATAGACTGGGTGGCTTATAAACAACAGAAGTTTATTTCTCACAGTTCTGGAGGCTGGAATTTCAAGATCAAGGCACCAGCAGATTAGGGTTTGGTGAAGACTTACTTCCTGGTTCATAGACGGCCATCTTTTCACTGTACTCTCACATGGTAGAAGGCATAAGGGAGCTCTCTGGAGGTCTTTTTTTATAAGGGCACTAATCCCAATCATGAGGGCTCCACCCTAAGAACTAATCACTTTCAGAATCCCTACCTCCTAATAACATCATATTGGGAATTAGGTTTCAACATATGAATTTGGGGTGGATGCAGACATTCAGTTTTTAGCACCATGTTTGGCTGTTATTGAAGAAGATTCCACCATGTGCTCATGTTTTTTGCAGGTCCTGGCAAAGAAGGCAAAAACCGACACAATGAAACTCTTTCATAAAAGAAAGGAATGGCTGAAAACAGTTCAAGGATGGCATGAAATGCTTTGGAAAGGAAGTAACTCTGTATTCAAAAGACAGCTCAGGTAGCTGTGCTACCCAGAATCCAGACAAACTCATAATGAAGATTAACAACTGAGAAAAAGGGTGTCCACTTCAGGTCAGAAATGATGGTGTTCTTTACATCTATTCAATCTATACTCCAGCTCATCTGACATGTAAATTCAGGCTGTTTTCATTTATTCTTATTATTTTGAGTTGTATATCTTGTCATAACAAATACAGTAAATTTAAGAAAATCTCTAGGTGGATTAATTGCTCCCAGAAGTGATTATCTTTTAGTTCCAGAGGACAGAGAAGAATTGAGAGGCAGTGGATAGAGATCAAAATAACACATTGCTGCTTGAAAGATTCAGCAGCATTTACTGGCAGAAGTATTAAGACTTGCCAGCAGTCAGACTTTACATTTGGCCTTTCAAAATGCACTGCAATTGAAGCCAACATGTTGGGGTGCCGCTTATATAACCATATGACTCTGAAGCTGCTCAGAAATAATCTTTTCTTGAAATACGCAGTCATAGAGACAACATAGATAATGTTCTGGAGTTGGATGGGGGAATTATTTCACAACTGGATTACATCTTCCAATTTTTTAAAATTAACTACACATGTCTATTATGCAAATACAGTGTCAAGTTTTGGAAATGACAACCTTGTATAAGAATACCCACTTCTCACTACATTGTGATCTGCAGGTACTCAGCAGAAACCCCTGCCATTGTCTCAAGGCAGTGTCTGTCAATCCAATTTAATGATCATAAAGATCTTTCTTTGACTCCAAGGACCAGGGGTTCATTCAAGCAGATATCCTGTACGGAGGTTTCTTAGTTGGCAGCAGAAAATCTGTGTCCGGGGTCCTTTCATCATACCTATTTAACACTTCTTACTATAAAGCCACAATTCTGCTACCTTTCATGATAGCACAGAGGGATGATTTTTTTAATTTACAGGTGAATGTCTCAGCTGTGTGATTATATCCATAAAGACTGAAAATACTTCTTTAAAATTTAGCCCTGTACTAGGCACCCCATGGGCACTCAAGAAATAATAAGATGCTGATGATGATGACACTTTGGGTTTAAAGATGATGTAAATTCTGTTTCTGTGAGCACTCAAAATTAGTTGAAGAGCTGTGCATTTTGCAAAATGCTTGCCTGAATCTGGTCAAAACTACTCAGCAACTTTTGGCAAATGCCCCAGAGCCTCTGTAGTCTCTTAAACTACCAATGTGGATGATGACCATAGTTTGCTTCTAAATGAGACTGGAAAGTGTTTCTGCAGTAAAGCTATTCTTTAGATAGGAAAACCAATGTTTGGGTTTTTTTTAAGAACTTAATAAAATCACCATCTCCACATCTTCCTTCTTATTTACATGCAGTGTATTTCCCAGTTTTGTCTCAGAAAAATAATTAATAGGAGTTAGGTAATGTCTTATATTCTAAAGAGCTCAAGTATATTACCTAGCAACTTCATTATTCCAGCATCATTATCTAAGAGGTACTCCAGGAAATGGTATTCCGACTTTGGAAAAGCTAAGTCTGAAAATAACTAGCAATTATTTTATATTGGGTTGGCCAAAAAGTTCGTTGGGGGCTTCCCTGGTGGCACAGTGGTTGAGAGTCTGCCTGCCGATGCAGGGGACACGGGTTCGTGCCCCGGTCCGGGAAGATCCCACATGCCACGGAGCGGCTAGGCCCGTGAACCATGGCCACTGAGCCTGCACGTCCGGAGCCTGTGCTCCGCAACGGGAGAGGCCACAACAGTGAGGGGCCTGCGTACCGCAAAAAAAAAAAAAAAAGTTCGTTCGGTTAGTGAATATCTTGTTCAGCAAAGTTCTTCATGAAAATGAAAAATGTCTTTATTTTTACTTAAAGCTGAATGAATTTTTGGCCAACCCAATGGTTATTTGAGAGAACTGACACAATTAAAATGTAAAAATGGGGATATCTTTATAGATCTTGCTAGCCAGGAGGGAAAGTTCTGGAAATTTTAATGGTGCTCTGGGTAAAAGAATGCTGTTTCACTCAGCACATTAGCAACTATGATATTTTGCCTAAAATAGAAAAGTGATTCTCAACAAAGAGAGCTTGGCTTTCCCATGGGGCATCTAGAAATATGTAGGGACATTTTTGTTGTCATAATGTTTGGAGGGGCCCTACTGACATTTAGTCAACAGAAATCAGGAATGCTAGACACCCTGCGATATGTGACATAATCCCGCACTGAAAAAATTGTTCCTTGACATGAGAGTTGTGGGACTATGTGAGTGATTATAATGATACTGAGATTACAGAAGAGATGAAGTTATTAGTAATGACAAGAACTAGTAAATGGCAATGCCTATGGAACTGAGTATTACTGAGAAAGCCAGGTGTTACTTCCAGAACCCAGCTTGATTCCTGATTATGGAGAGTAGAATGTCTAGAGGAAGCATTATCTTAGTCCCAGTATGAGATTTCACTCTCCAGCCATTGATGGTGTTGAGAACACCTGGAGAAACTGAAAGTTATTCCTATTGCTCAGGCCCCCTGTTGAACTCTGAGGATGGGCTAGAAATCCTGAAAAAGTGTGACCTTAGTTCTAGTGCACAAAGCCAACTATTAATTCCTTTTGGAGGAGGAAAATAATTATTTTTGAGGGTTTGTGTGGCTTCCCCTTGACTCCTGTTTATGGAGTGGAAGATACCTTCTGCGGAAACCAGGTATTGTACCAAATGTGCAGGTCTCCTTTCTATCCCTATTGATGGTGAGCTCATGCAGTAACATGGTTTTAAGTGCCATCTATATAGCTAAGACTCTCAAGTTTTTAACTTTAGCTCAGACCTCTTTTCTGAATACCATACCTGTATTTCCAGTTGCCTATCAACATATCAGCATAGATGTCTAATAGACATTTCAAACTCAACATCTTCAAAACTGAAATCAATATCCTTCTTCTCCCACCCTACAAAAGCTGCAGTCTTTCTCTCCTCAGTAAATGGCAAATTTTACCATCCAGAAGTTCAGGCTAAAAAGTTGGAAATTACTCTTCATCCCTTTACTTATCTCATAATCCATATCATATCCAGTTCATCAAGAAATCCAGTTGGCTCTTTTAAACTTATCCAAAATCCAACCTCTTCTCACCATCTCTAGAGCTAAAACCCTGGTCTATCCACAATCATTTCTTTCCTGGATTACTACAATATCTAACTGGACTCCTTGATTCCACTCTTTCCTCTCTTCCCTCCCACCCCTCCCCCCAGACTATTCACAACATAGAAACTAACTCAGATACCATTCTTCTGCTCAAAACCCTGCAATGGCTTCCAACCTTACTCAAAATCTGAAGTTCTTAAAGTGGCCTACAAAGCCCCACATGATATGCCTTCTTCCCATTAATTCTCTGGACCTCATGTCCTGCTACTTCCCTCTTCACACATTTGGCTTTAACTACATTGGCCTCATTGCTGTGCCTTGAAAATACCGGGCATGTACCCTCATTAGAGCCTTTGCACTGGCTGTTCCCTCTACCTGGAATGCTTTACACCAGACATCTGCATGGTTAACTCCCTAAGCTTCTTCCAGATTTCGTGCAGATATCGCCTTCTCAATGAAGCCTACCACAACCACTTCTATTTCAAGTTCCAACCACCTACCACTCCCTGGCAATTCCAATGCAGTTACCCTGCTTCATTTTTTTCCCCAAGGAACTTACTAACTTATAACATACTATTTAGTTTTTTTACCATGTTTATTGTCTATCTCCTTCCCACCCCACCCCCAACTAGTCTGTAAGCTCCATGAGACCACAGATGTTTGCCTGCACCATTGCATTCCAAGTACCTAGGATAGTGCCTGGCACACAGTGAGTTCTCAACAAATATTTCCTGGATGACTTTCAAATGTCCTAATACACATTCAGGTAGTTGAAAAATCTTTTTATACACTATAATTTGAGGAAATGTTATTCTTTGTTTTATTTGAGACTTAATAAGCATTTATCATCATTTGGGAATATCATGTCAAAAATGTCACTGACAAATATTTGAGTACTTGAGCATTGGGTAAACACAAAGTCAACATTGGTAGCTGTCATATCATAATGATTTTACCTACAGTTACCAGCATCTGACTATTGTAGTATGTCTTCTGGATAGGTTTTGCCTGTGCATTTGCATATAGAAATACATATTATTTTATTATAAATTACTTTCCTTTCATTTACCCTTCATATTACTGCTAGGACATTATATTGTTATTTTTTTCTTTAGTAGTGTGTATCAGTGGGTTATAGTATGTACAAATTTCATTTAAGAATTTTACGTGAATAGGCGATTAAACATCAGCATTTTCATAGTTTGCCAATCACCCCTACTGTAACAATTTTGTAATTCCAAATTCTTCACAAACACTGTTAAATATAACAGATTATGTTCTGCTTAATTCTTAGCCCAACCTAATGACGATGTACCCAAACACATCCTGGTGTCCTTCGGATTTTATCAGACAAAAAAGAGTATCCATGCATTGTGGGAAAATGACTCCCTATACATTGTTCTCCAGAGTAAAATACATGTGTTTCTTGGTGTCAAGATGTGTAGTATATGCTTCCAAGTTTATGAATAATGGTGAATAAAAACACAGCAAACAGCAAAAAAAAAAAAGAAGAATGTTAAAGTAGGTTTTAGGAAATACTTACTATAAAGAATATATTGTATTGAGAATCACAGCAATGTAGTAACTAATGCTTCCAGACTGCATACTTCATGTTTAGATTGTGACTTTCCAGAGATAGACATCTGTGCCCTCTGTGAAAATATGGGGCAGATGGCACAAATCAAATCCACTAATATTTAATGAAAGACTACCTTGTGGAAAGCACTCATCACCTCCACAAACTTTCTTGCCAAGGCTAGGAAGCGTAGTTTGCATGTCTATGATGATAAGTAAAATTAACTTCTCTGCCACCATTAGCTGCAACTACAAATTGGACAATTTTTGCAGAAAGTTTTTGTTCCTCTCTCCTTCTCAGCACAAGCCTTCTAAGAAATTTTTGTCTAAACTCAACAAAATAGAAATCCAGGTGTGTATGTGTTTGCCTGTGCCTAGGGTAGAACAGATTCCTAGCTCTATTGCTCCAAACCCCTTTCCTGTCTAGTCTTTCCCAATCTTCCAAAGGTTTCCTCCAGGAGGTATCTTTGAAACATGCTTCCTGACTTTTATCTCTTGGCTATATCAGGCATCTGCCCCTTCCAGGATAAAACCCTTGAGCTATAATTGCATCTATCCCTACCCACCAGATTATTTCCATTCCCATATAACTGTACCAAACTGATATACAGGAATGACTAGCCACTTAATTTTGACAGTTTGAAAGCAGACTAAAATTGTTTTATTCTTGCTCCTAGAGTTCTTCTGCCCTTGTAACCTTGAACTCTATTTGAAGTGCATGTTAACATGACATTCTGATGCATATAGTTACCACTCCTGTCTTGCAGGGCTATACTGGATGAGTCTAAGATTTGTCAAAGAATCAGTCAGCCCTTTTATTTCCATATATTGCAGATGACACTGCTGATGGTGGGGTTGTACATTTGTGCAATTTTGGCTGAAAAGTCTAATGTATGGTCCTTTAGTACCTTATAAACAGCAGTTTTTTAAAGTTCCTGTCACTAGTCTGAATCCCAAAGCACTTAATCAATAATGAAAGTTTAATTCTTTCACAATGGCTGGGATGAAGAAACTTCTGGTGAATGGCAGGTTGTAAGTTCTTTTATAATGTAACTTCTTTTAAGGAAATCATTGGTGCTATAAGATATCATTACCTATTTGAGCACTTGGCCAAGACAATGAACAGATTACTGATATACATGCACACTCTCCCACAAATAGTATAAGTTATTTTAATGACCTTAGGTGTTTATGATTTAGCTTCCAGTTTCTTTAATCTAAAGTGTAGCAAAGTTTTCCCTCCCTTTTGGCTTCTGTTCACTCCCTGCCTCCTTTTCTCCTTTCTCTCCTCGCCAACCAAGCTCTAGTCATGCTCTGAACTGCCTCTACGTTTTCTCCACCACCTCCACCAGAGGAGCAGCTGCCATTGCTAATAGCAAAGAAGGAAAGTGGGAGGGAGGGAGTGGGAAGGAAAAGATGATGGAGCATTATAAAGAAGGAACAGATGAACGAACTTGTGGTGACTCTGACCCCCTTCAAACCCTCCAGTGCCACTCAACTCCCAACCCCTATCTCCAGTCAGAGTTGTCACCTGAGAAGCAAGCATCGCCTGAAGAGAAGCAACTGCTATCACCTTTACTTTGGAGCTGATTGCAGCATTGAGATAACTGTGTCTCTACCTCTGCTTGAACTAGAAACTATGTAGAAGTTCCTGGAGTGTGCGGTGGTGAAACTTGCCAAAGGTCCTTCTGGAACTGTCCAGAGCACCAGAAAATTCAGGAAATAGCCAGATTGGCAGGGTTGCAGCTGGCCTACTGATCAAGAACTCTTTGTGTTCTGAGGATCCAAACATCAAGGCACAACAGCAGCAGAATGGCTTCCCATTGATGTTAATGTTTGACCGAGAAGCCAAGAACTATTTTGCAGACTTTAGGCACAGAAACCTACTAGCTTAGTTCTTCCTCACAAAGATGGCTGAAATTGTTTGTATAGAGAACCCAGGAAACCAGTGGTCAGGATTCCTTCTTCAGCTGGTAAACAATGTCACAAACTCCAACAGCACAGAGCACATAAAAGAGTGGACATTGGATGCACTTTGTTACATCTGCCAAAATATTCAAACAGAGCAGCTACAAGTTCCATCCAATGAGATTCTGACTGCCATAATGCTGGGAAAGAGGAAAGAAGATCCTAATAGTAATGTGAAGTTAGTGGCTACTAAGGCACTCCTGGAGTATTGGAGTTCATCAAAGCAAGCTTTGACAAAGAATCTGAAAGACAATTTCTTTTCCAGATAGTCTATGAAGCAGCCAGTTATCAAGATAATAAGGTATTAGTGACTACATTACAGAATCTGGTGAAGAAAATGCCTCTGTATTATCAATACGTGGAGACACATATGAGCCCTGCTCTTTTTGTGATCACAGTTGAAGTAACACAGTGACTTTGATGAAATGATACTGTAAGGAATAAAGTTCTGGTCCAATGTCTGTGATGACAAAATAGATCTGGCCATTGAAGCTAAAGAGACAGCAGAACAAAGAAGGCCCCAGAGCACACAGCAAGATCTATGCCAAGGAAACACTACAATTGAGGTTCCAATTCTCACACAGACACTAACAAAAGATGATGAAAATGATGATTCTCCTGGCCACCTGATGTGAAGCTGACATTGTCCCACCTGTCCTTCCCTCTTGTAAAGAACAGATCAAGAACCCTGATTAGTTCTTGGAACCCTGACACACTTGTGATGACTTTTGCCTGTATCTTAGAAGAAGAGAAATCCAATAAGCTCAAAATTCTAGTTATACAGGCAATGCCTAGCTTAATATAATTAATTGAAGACCCCTGTGTAAATTGTTTGGTATATAAATATACAGACTGGGGGAAAAATTTGCAAGTTGCTCCATGAAGCTGCCATAAGTGATGTTTGCTCGGTTCCCTTGTTACAATGTCTGAGAGAAAGCCTGAGTACTGAACCCAGAATGGCATCAAATGTGTGCTGAGTTTTTTCCAATCTAGCTGAAGCTGTTTATGAGAGTTTGTAAGTGATGATCAGGAAGAAACAGCTACTTACTGCTTATCCTCATATTTCAGAATCTCCTAGTGATCACAGACAGTCCTGATGACCACCAGAATAACCTGAGAAGTGCTTCATATGAAGCTTTGATGAAAATTGTGAAAAATAGTACCAAGTACTATTACTCTTCACTTCAAAAATTGACGCTGGCAACTCTAACTGCAAAAAGTGTATCAATAGAGATACAGTCACATATAAAAGCACTTCTGATAAGATCCAATTCAATGACCTTCAGTCTTTACTCCACATAACTCTTCAAAATGTTCTCTGAAAACTGCAGCATCAAGATGAGATGATGGTCTCCCTGTTAAGGATTTTCCAAAGCACAGTTGGATATGGGGGATGCAAGAGGGTGATCCGATAGCAGTTAGCACATCAGAGGAAATGTTGGTTGTTAAATTCCTAAAGTATATAGAGGCCTCTAAGTTCTCCTGAGTAGGGGCATTTTATTGAAAACTTATACTGAGTGCAAGGTTTTATTGGAGACTGTAAGATACGTGGAAGACTTATGTCACACCTTGTAATCCAGTATCTTACCGTTTGTTGACAGAGAACTTGGGAAATGAGAATGTCCGTAGGTCTGTGAAGCCACAGATTCTGTAAGTGTTTAGTGATATTGCCTTTGTTATTAGTGGAGAGTTTAACAAATACCTAGAGGTAGTATTGAGCACACTTCTGCAAACCTACCAATCTCAGGTGAATAAATCAAAGTGTGACACAGTGGATTATCTGAATGAGCTAAGGGAAGACTGCTTGGAAGCCTATTCTGTCGTTGTCAAGGATCAAAGGAACAAGGATCTAAGGGTGATGCATACTCTGATGTACTGCTGATGCAACCAAGAGTAGAGTTTATCTTTCTTTGTCCACAGTGCTAGACTTGAGAAGCATCCAAAGAGTATTAGGTACTGGTGCTGCTGAGCCAATAAGGAACTTATTTATGACATTTGGGAAGAATGTACTGAAATTAGTAGCAGTTGGCTGATGATTCTTGAAGTGTTAACTAAGGAACAGAGATTCAAAACTAGCAAAGCAAAACCCTGTTCGATGGACAGCAAAATAACTGAGGAAACTGAAGAATCAGGTCGATCTGTAGCCATTGGGATGAAACTCAAGACCATCGCTAGAAATCTGCAGTCTTTTGAAAAACCTAGAAGTAAGGGGTGTGCACAGATGCTGAAAACACACCACATTGAAAATCCTACCACAGGAGAAGCAGCTATTAGCAGCAGGACTGTTGGTTAGCTATGTAAACACTGACTTCAGAGAAAACCATTCTAATGTCTACTCCAGGAGCCATTTTGGATAAGAGAAACATAACGGGTTTACTTAATTGGAGGAGGGGGAGGAGGAGGAAGGGGGAAAGAGGAGGGGAAAGGGGAAGGGAAAAGAGAAGGAGAAGAAATGGAAGTTATTTCTTCCCAAGGAATGCTACAATTTGGTTTTTGGTATTTCAGGTGGTGCTGAGTGGAATGACTGGTTTTTCCAGAGGGGAGAGATTGTACTTCATCATAAAAAGCAGCTTGAACCTATGCTACTGATGATGATGATGGTGGAGCCTGGGTCTGTGTACCTTTGTCACCCAGCACTGTATACAATCAGGCTAAAAGGAGGTGAGGAATACTATATAATCTGAGTGTGGCTGAATGAAGTTATATCCACATTCTCAATTTCAAGTCATTAAAGTTTATCTTTTTCCTTAAAAAAAAAGTGGGATAAGGGGGTGTTAAATATTGCATTTCGTAAAACTAACTGAAGTTCTGCCTACTGATGGACCACAGGAGATGGAAAAGAAAAAGAAAAGGAAAAGAAAAAAAGAAAGACACTTTTTTAGTTTTTTGGTTGTTTGTTTTTAGTTATTATCATTATTTTAAGGAAAACACTAACAAATGGTCAGAATAAAAATCTAAACTTCCAAGACAAAAACTAAATAAAACAAAAAATTTTTTTTAAACCCACAACCTAAAGAAACCAAAATGTAAATGGTTGAAAGTGGCAGCACAAAGAGAAAGCTCCCTCTTGACACTTTATATTGGGAGTCCTGATACCTACCCCCTCTGTAAAAAATGATGCCAAGGAGTTCACCAAAAAATTTACAATAAAAATGAATACATAAAAATACAGCAAACTTTAAGTAACTATTTTGGTCTATAAAATGAGGAAAATTTAATGATTAAACAAAATCTAATAAATTAGCCATTAGAAAATTGACTTTCTATTCTCTTTTATCTGTTTGTCTCCAGTGTAGTATTGTTCCCTTGCTATACTTTAAAACCAACTAACCACAAAAACAACCAAAAATATATGCATAAATGATGTGTGTGGGTATAATTACATATCCCATGATGAAAACAACACTTATGAAAGGTTTCATTTTTCCACTGCAGTTAAATATTAATATAATAATCTCAAACCCTCCACAGGAAAAACAAATAAATTTCAGGGAAAATACAAATTTATCTATTTCCTAAAGAAGAGGGGGGAAAAGCAATCTTGTCTCCTTCATGTAGATCTGTGCTAAAATTGAACCTCATCTAACAGTCCTTTATAATTACATTCAGCTAACAATATTGTATGTTAAAATACTCCCAAACTATATTTGACGGGCCCATGCACCCATTTCAAACCTGATGATTCCAAACTGATCCATTTTTTCACAAAGCAAAAAGGTGAACAGGTTAGTTTAAATCAAGCCAAATACTGATAAGCAAATCTCTTGTGATGGGCAGCCCTCAAAATCTTGTTGAAGGCTGGTTCAAAGCATTGATTAAGAGTTTGGATGCTTATCTGATGCTTATCCAAACTTATCTAAAATTGAACATCTTTGTTCTAAAAAATCCGGCCAAAAATCTGACACTGATTTTGATGTTTTGGTTCATAATAGGTCACAAGTATCAAAAGAACAGTCTAACTAGGAAGTGGAGATATGGCTGGAAATAAAAGTAGAGGGATTAGAAATGAAAACTGTCAGAACTTTGAAAATGTATGGGGGCAAGGAGTTTCAGTGAAGTGGGAGAACATATATAAATAGCAGATGAAAGAGTGGTGAAGGAAGAAGTTTGGTTTATTAGTTTGAAAACAAAATAGAAATTTGTCTCAGTGTTGTTGTTTATTTTTTAACCATGAGTTAATCTATTTTGAAATTTTGTATAACATTGAAAGAGAGTATGAGATTTTTTTGTTCATCAAAAAAAAGAAAAAGAAAAAAAAAGAGAAGACTTCCTCTTCTGGAAAAACAGAGGATATGTATTTTTCCCTATTCTTCCTCCTAAATACAACTAGTAAATCTTGGACATTATATGTAAAATAAACATAAGAAGACTCTGAAAGGTGGAGAAAAAGAAAGCAGACTGACTAGGAAACTTAGGACTCAAGAAAAAAAATAACAGTTTGTCAAGAAACCACTGGTGGGAATGTAAAGTGGTACATCCATTCTGGAAAATAGTTCAGCAATTTCTTTAAAAAGTAGACATGCAACTACTATCCCAGCAATTGCACTACTGGACATTTATCCCAGAGAAATGAAAACTTATGTCTGGACAAAAACCTGTATACCATCGTTCATAGCATCTTTATTTGTAATAGCTAGCCAAAAACTAGAAGCAATACAGATACGCTTCAAGTGTGAATGGTTAAATGAACTGTGGCACATCCATACCACGGAATACTACTCAGTCATAAGAAGGAACAAACTATTGATACACACAGTAGCCTGGATGAATCTAAAGGGTATAATGCTGTGTGGGAAAAAAAGAGCCAATCTTGAAAGGTCATATACTTTGTGATTCCATTTATACAATATTCTCAAAATGACAAAATTATAGAGCCAAAAAGCAGATTACTTCTTTTGAGGAGTTAGAAATGATATGGAGGAGGGATAAGCATCACTATAAAGGAGCAGCATGAGGGAGATCTTTGTGGTGATGGGACAATCTTGTATCTTGAGTGTGGTACTGGTTACACAAATCTACGTGTCATAAACTGACACAGAACTCTATACATTGTGATGGTTCATGTGTCAACTTGGCTGGCCACAGAGTGCCCAGATTAAACATTATTTTTGGGTGTGGCTGTGAGAGTGTTTTGGATGAGATCAACATTTCAATTGTAGACTGCCCTCCCCAATGTGGATGGGTGTCATACAATCTACTGAACAGGGCCTGAATAGAACAAAAGACAGAGGAAGGTGGAATTTGCCCCCTTTTTCCTACCTCATTAATTGAGCTGGGACATCTTATAGTCTCTGGCCCTCAGGCTGAGATTTACACCATCAGCTCCCCTGGTTCTTAGGCCTTCAGACTCAGACTGAATTACATCACTGGTTTTCCTGGGTCTCCAGCTTGCCAATGGCAGATCATGGGACTTATCAACCTCCATAAGCACATAAGCCCACTCATCATAATAAATATGATTTATTGTGGTTCTATTTTTCTGGAAAACCCTGACTAATACATATATTAAACAAAGTCAATTTTCTGATTTTGAACTCCAGTTACTTAAGATGTAACCATTGGAGGAAACTGGGTGAAGAGTACATGGGACTACTCTGTACGATCTTTGCAACTTCCAGTGAATATATATTTATTTCAAAATAAAAAGTTTAAAAAAAGAAAGGATATGTTTAAAAGTTTGAAAAATGCTGGTAGAGGGGGGCAAAACATAGACAACCACTTAACAGGGTAAGAGATCTTTTGTTAATCTCAATTTTGAGATTTATACTACATTCTATTTGAATAAATCTTTAGTTCAAGATTATACTTTCATTTCAATCCCTGAGTTTCTGCTTTTTAAAGTTTCATGGTGGTGTCATTGGGGGTCATAACAATGTAAAATAATAACACAAAGTCTTTCTATTTCTGACCCTGATCAACTGACACTTGTCTAGAGAAATTGTCTCAATAAATATGATGCCTAAATTCAGAGCATTTTTTCATTTAAATTAAAATGTTTCTAGGGAAAGGAGTGTGGCATTTGAACTGCAAAAGTAAACTCCATCTTCAACAAGGATCCAGTGATATTTAGAATATCTTTTCTGCATGGGACCAATATAACCACTACTAGGTTGACTGGGCTCACAGAACACATGCTTAGCAAAGTGGGCTGTATCATCTAGAAATAGCATCAGAGACCTAAAGAACAGGAGTTTACAAAAGATTAAAAAATTATTTTTTTCTAACATAAAAGATGTTCGAAGGTAGGCACTTCAAAGATGATAATGGCAAATCCCAGGTCACAAGGGATGAATTTTTATGTTTATGGTCCTTCATCTTTTGCACTGGCTCAAGATCACCTCATTGTTCATTATGGCTTCTAGGGCTCCAGCCATCATATCTACATTACTGGCAAGAAGCAGGAGATGGGAAGGGAAAAGAATGCATAAACCAAATGCTATCTCTTTCTTAAGGAGAGCTCCTGGAAGTCCCATCCTATCTCTCACTTACATTCTGTAGGCTATCCATGACAAAATTCAGTTCTATTATTAACTAAGAGAAAATGGATATTAGTTAGGCAGCTAGTAGTCTCTGTCAAATATGAAAATAATTTATATATAATTATAGCCAGCATTATGGGTTGAAAATAAGCTCAAAGAATATTCAATCAGGCAAAAAAAATGTCTTTGGCAATAAAGAGAACAGGCATTCATGGGATTAGATTGTAGAAGAACATATAACCAGTGAAGTTTCAGTCAACAAGAAATTAGAGAATCGGATCAACAAAAATTTTGTGATGTTTGCAGATTGTCAAGTGCAAAACTCAAAGGGAAAATGAAGACTGAAACACAGTGGTTCACAGTGTCTAAACACATATGGCATTTAAACCTGGACCCACCAACAGTGTCTTACCTAGCGGATTGAACAGTTTTATTGAGAACACCTTACAAGATATATAATAAGTAACAGGATAGTATCACTGACAACAAATATATGGGGGAGATTTTCTCTAAACATGGGGGAAAGCCTGGTCCTTTGTAAATGAGCATTTCACGAACAATAAACGAAGATGCCTTTATTATCACCATTTTACAGACGAAGAAACTGGGGCTCAATGATTAAGACACCACACAAATTCACATGGCTAAGAAGTGGCAGAGCCTAGACTCTTTGTAACCAGAACACTGCACTACTGTCTGCTGCACAAATCACCATTACGTAAAAAAATCTTAGTTATATGTTTAATCTAGACATAAAAATCATTTACTGCTCTTTTCTAGGAGCAGATTCTTTTATTTTCCAGCACTTTAGAGAGTTAATATTATTCAAGGTTACTGAAAATATGATTTCTGAAATATACTGTGTAGTTAACTGGGAGAACTGAGCCTGCTAGTCACTGGAGGCTTCAGAACCAGCTGAGTCTACCTCCAAGGGATCCGTCTTACTCTCCAGAGAGGAAAGGCCCATCTGCATCTCTTCTCCAGCATTTTGTCCAGCTGCTCCAAAGTGCTTTGCTTGCAGGGGCAACCACGGCTGGCTCTTTCCATGAAAGATAAAGGATCCTGATTATGGCAAGTATTCCTGCTGCAAGCCATACCTTTTTGCAGTGGCTTGTTTGTTTTATTTAAAACCATTTTGACAGCTCTCTGCTTCTATAAATAATCAGCCTTAATGATAAAATATAACCTGCACATTCAAATACACATTTACTTCCATACATTTCCATGCCCTGAATAGTCACAGCTACGAAGACTCAGTTTTGAACACGAGCATATGGTTCTGAGAACTTCATATTTCAAATCTGCAATTCTACTTAAGAATTGAACATAATATTTTCATTAACACTGGTGATATATAAAACTTCTTCTTAAAAAAATAATGAAACCTGGACTTGAGCTGTGAGGTTGGAGCTTTGAAGCTACTTAGGATTGATTTTTTATGTTGAAAAAAATGCTGTCTGACAGCAAGATAAAGCATGCATAAAATACTGTGTAAATTCACAATGCTTCTGTTCCGTCCTTAAAAGAAACTTGTAGGCAGAGGTTCCTCCATGGCCTAACAAGTGACTTCTAGTACAATGCAAGTGCTCTGTCATTGACCTTGGCCCTCTCTCTTTCTTGTTTGTCTGGATAGTGTGAATATGTCTCCCTTGCTGGTCACCAGCTTCTCCAACTCCCCCTTTGGCTGCATACATCAGAAAGAGACTGCAGAGAGGTACGAGAGTCACACACAATTGCATGTTACTCTGGAGGGACGTAGGAGTCTATGGAACACCTGGCACTCAGTGTGCACACAAAGAAGCAAAACCCAGTCATTTGAAAGATCTTTCATTTAAATGTATTTCTGACAAAAGATGCCACATACTCCCTGTCTTACTCACCCCAAACGAAAGCATTCAATTTATCCATTAATGGTGAGCTTACGGAGCCACAGTCCAACTTCCTCCCACTGTGCCAAAACTGTTCTTAATAGACCATCTCTTTGAGTAAAGAGAGGAGTTCAGGCATCACGTAGAATAAATTCTTGCCTTAATTTAAAAGCATTACAAGAAATGGAAGATCCATGGTGAGACCCTGGAGAACTCCCTGCAGAGACTTCCCCTACTTGCTGCAGGTAAGAAGTAAGTAGCTCATAGAGAAAGGGAAAGAGAAGGCCAAAGGGCAGGTGAAGTAAACTGAATTCCTTGAAATCTGTATCCTCTCTCTTCCCAGAGAGTGGAATCTCTCAGTGGCTGCCACACACTGCCCTCTCCACTGCCTTCTAGTGATCCCTAGCACTCTGCTTTCCTCCCTCAGCTCTCACTCCCGAATTGTTCTTCTGAGTTTCTGGGTGAACAATCATCATATCCATCTGATCCATGATGATGCTATATAAAATAAAGTCATTGAAAACAAGCACCTTGACAGAGCTGAAAAATCTATAACTACATAGAAATAAGTATGAGAAATTTCCAAATGCGCCTTTGAAAGACCTTTGCAAATTTTAATATTTATTTAACTATAATATATAATATAATATAAGCCTAGTATACATATAATATACATCATAACATATAACATATATATTTTATAAAATAATATATGGTATGCATATTTTATATATATATGGCTATCTTTCTAAGAAAAAAATGAGAAAAGCAGATAGTTCTCATTGATAAAGCAGTAAGCTTTCCATTTTGAAGTCTCATCGGAATTTTGAAAGAAAAATAGAGTAAGATTTTAGAGGGGAATTGAAAATTGCTAGTCCCAGGGTTGCATTTTGCCTGGAGATTTCTTATGTTTTTGGAGGGGAGTAGCAGAGAGCTTTGTTTTGTTTCATTACTGGGGTTTTTTTGATTGATAAAATGGAATTTTATTTCAGAATATGATGGGAGCCAATTAGGATAACTAATGTAATACGTACTAGTTCGCAACATATATGTTTCTTTATGTTTTGATATGAATACTTTTGGTGGGGAACACACTCTCCAGTTTTCCTCAAGTAGCACCTCTCTCTATTGCCCTCCACCTGGCTGCATCACACCCCTAGCAACAGACAGCCTTTGCATTTATAGCCCTTCTTGGCCTAGAGAATTTTAAGGCTGAAAGAGACATTAGAGATTATCTGGTCTCATTTCCAAAATCGTTTCCTGTAGTCCCACTCTTCCAATGCTATGCAATGTTGCCTGTAATAGAAAAGAAACACAATTTGAAATGCTCTTTCTCTTACTTCAGTCAGTGCATTTCTGATGTTCCAGGTCATGGCAAGTTCACCAGTTTGACAGCTCATGTGCTTTTAGCATGCTTGCTTTCCTGTTGGTGGCAGAATAACCTCTGTGTACTATGATAACCTCCACAAGAACACATCTTTATTCCAAGTTCAACGATACTGTAGCAACTTCATATGCATGCTGCAGACAGAGATGGAACTTGTGAATGTGATTTATGGTGAAAGGCTTCAAAGCTGTGTGGAAACACCTTAGCATAGACACGTAACTGTATTTCTCACTGGTAAAGCTTATTCCTATGCCTGGTTTTACAATGAATTGAGGAAGATTCTTTGGGCTTACTGTTGTTGTTGCTTTAGTATAAGAGTTCAAAATCCATCAGGGTCACAAACAGAGTCTATTCTATAATGAGTAAAATCCACTGAAAAGCAGAGAAATCTCATTTCTGTTGCAGGTGTGGGCTTGGATGGCCTTTTCCCCTACACATCTGCCTAGAATTTCTTATCGCTACCAAGGAAAATAAAGGGAAGGCCATTTGGCATAAGAAATGCTTTTCCTTCTGACTTTGCCTGAAACCCCTTCAACTGCGAGGCAAACAGGAGGATGCATATGCTGCCTATACCGTGCACTAGCCTGCTGTGCCACTTACAGGAGTGCCGTGGTGCTATGGATGCCTCTTCAGCATTTGGGAAATAAAGTTGCGGAGCTGGAAACCTCTAGCTCAGAAATGCGCTGGCAAGTTGGTAACTATTTGTAACGTATTTTGGAGAATTGGTTTTTCCTGGGTCAGAGTAAGGTGGATTTCAGAATTCCAAACTGGTTCCCTGCAAAGTCCTCCCCCCACCACCACCCCACTTGTAACCACTAGTTTGTTCTCTTTATCAGCAAAGTCCTTCTTTATATCAGAGGGAGATAAGGTAGGATCCATGCTGGGAATGATCATCAACCTCAACCTTGTTCTCTTGGTTGGTGCAGTGAATGGGATATCATAACTGAATGGAAGAGACCCTTGTCTACTGATACTAAAACTGCCTCCATGGCCATCATGGAAGAGATAAGAGGTAACAAATGCTGATGTGGATATGGCGAAAAAGAACCCTTGTGCGGTTGGTAAGATTGTAAACTGGTATAGCCAGTACGGAAAACAACGAAATTTCCTCATAAACTTAATAATAGAACTACCATATGATTCAGAAATTCCACTTCTGGAAATATATCCATAGGAAACAGAAACACTAACTCAAAAAATATTTGTACCCTCCTTGTTCATAGCAGCATTATTTACAATAGCTGAAAACAAACTAAATGTCCACTGATGGAAGAATGGATAAAGAAAATGTGATACATATAGATGTATAGATAATATATAATGGAGTATTATTTAGCCATAAAAATGAGGAAGTGCTACCATTTGTGACAACATAGATGGCCCTTGAGGGCATTATGCTCAGTGAAATAAGTCAGACATAGAAAGACAAAAATACTGTATGATCTCGCTTGTAAAATATATGGAATTAAAACACACACATATACAACACACAAACACCAAATTCATAGAAAAAGAGATCAAATTTGTGATTACCAGAGGTTGGGGTAGGAGGCAGAGGAATTGGAAAAGGTAGTCAAAAGGTACAAACTTCTAGTTATAAATAAATATGTACTAGGGATGTGATATTCAATACAACATGATAACTATAGTTAACATTGCTGTGTGACATATAGGAAACTTGTGGAAAGAGTAGATCCTTAGTGTTTTCATCACAGAGGGTTTTTTTTAAATTTTTTAATTTCTTAATTTCATTTTATTTATTTTTTTATACAACAGGTTCTTATTAGTCATCAATTTTATACACATTATGTATACATGTCAATCCCAATCACCGGTTCTTATTAGTCATCCATTTTATACACATCGGTGTATACATGTCAATCCCAATTGCCCAATTCATCACACCACCACCCCCAACCCCCCGCCGCTTTCCCCCCTTGGTGTCCATACGTCTGTTCTCTACATCTATGTCTCAATTTCTACCCTGCAAACCAGTTCATCTGTACCATTTGTCTATGTTCCACATATATGGGTTAATATACGATATTTGTTTTTCTCTTTCTGACTTGCTGCACTCTGTATGACAGTCTCTAGATCCATCCACGTCTCAACAAATAACCCAATTTCGTTCCTTTTTATGGCTGAGTAATATTCCATTGTATATATGTACCACAACTTCTTTACCCATTCATCTGTTGATGGGCATTTAGGTTGCTTCCATGACCTGGCTATTGTAAATAGTGCTGCAATGAACATTGGGGTGCATGTGTCTTTCTGAATTATGGTTTTCTCTGGGTATATGCCCAGTAGTGGGATTGCTGGGTCATATGGTAATTCTATTTTTAATTTTTTAAGGAACCTCCATACTGTTCTCCATAGTGGCTGTATCAATTTAAATTCCCACCAACAGGGCAAGACGGTATCCTTTTCTCCACATCCTCTTCAGCATTTGTTGTTTGTAGATTTTCTAATGATGCCCATTCTAACTGGTGTGAGGTGATACCTCACTGTTGTTTTGATTTACATTTCTCTAATAATTAGTGATGTTGAGCAGCTTTCCATGTGCTTCTTGGTCATCTGTATGTCTTCTTTGGAAAAATGTCTATTTAGGTCTTCTGCCCATTTTTGGATTGGGTTCTTTGTTTTTTTAATATTGAGCTGCATGAGCTGTTTATATATTTT